>NC_087390.1:5742249-5915618 GCF_963675165.1 Halichondria panicea
GTTATCAACATAAACCGAATTATGCCAAACCACTTATATCTAGTAATGGAACAGCAGACTTGTTGTTTGTTTGTGTGGCACTATGCAAAGTGTCTATAAGTACTAAACAAGCTGCTACCACACAACCTATTCAAACCATGCATGCTACACTGCTGACAGCAAGGCCACTGGTGTATAGAGACACCCTTACTGGAAATAACAAAATTTTAAGCAGAAATGCTATACACACAATAGACCTCAAGTGTGTACAGAGCCTGCCAAAGTGTGGTCCCACTGTGTGTACACTGTAGCTAGTGGGTTGACTTTGTGTTCTCTCTAATAAGGTTTGCATTTCAAGAGTAAGGTGAACATAATAGTATGTATGACACAAAGTAAGTTACAGCTACAGCTGCATGTACGCTTTCAATACCGTAGTGTTTCAACACCAGTAATTTTAATCTCAGTGCGTGGGCCCTATAGTTTACAGTCTTTAATCCAAGCAGCCTGCAAAGATCCAAATTGGAACCATGTGCAGCCAAGAATGTCCCACACAATAAATACCGTTAGCCTAACCATAATCACAACTATCACAAGACTGTTTTTTATTTTCAATATTATTCATACTCCACCAACTCTAGACATAACAACCTCCTTTTATCTAGTCAGGTGATGCAATAAAGGTGAAATGATTCTGGGATGACTTTTATAAGTACAATATTTACCAACACACAGTAAAAATAAACTTAGGAACAAAAAACACTTTCACAATTTTAGAGTCCCTAAAATGAGTCATGTGAGCTAGGCCAGCAGGTTTAAAAATAGCCAGTGAGCTATGATCATAATTCTCCCAGACTTGGTAGATTAGACTAATTTTGCTCCCCTTAATCTATTAAAACATCTGAGCTTTGGAACATTGTAATTTTTGGCAGGGGCCACATGAGATCACTTGCATACCGTATAGCGGGTAATTTTTCTTGGTGTAAATTTTCGTATTCATAAACTACCACGTCGTATTTTAAATATTCGCATAGCTCAGGATAGTGGCGTTGTAATTTCGTAATTTTAATTTTCACATGATGGTCTATAATACGAAAATTAAAATAACCCGCTATATGGTAGTTATAATTACAAGGGACTTACCCTCCCTCCAGCGCCAAGGCAACTCGTCCCGCCCCCACACTCATAAGCATTCTCGTCAGTACAGAGAAGCACTTTGGTGACACGCTATACCCTCCGAGTGTGGGCGGATGTCCCTCTGTGGCGTTGAAGCCGGCCGACACCAGGATGAGGTCTGGGTTGAACTCCCGACAGATGGGCACCACGAGGGAACGGAACACGGACAAGTACTCAGCATCTCCGAAGTTGGACACTGTACGCATTGGAGTGAAAACACTCACTATAAAGCTACAGTTATTGTGGCCTTACATATAGTAACATGATTACAGCTTGGAGTTTTGCAATTATTAAAAATAAGGCGTAACACATAATTATTCCCTAAATGCATATCCAACATAAACAAATTTTTTTTAAATAATAATAATTAATGATGTATTAGGACTTTACTTGTCACGCCCTGGAAGTTCTGAGAGCCAGAGAATGCCACGTTCACGTTGAACCCAAGCCCCGCCCCCGAGCCAATCTCCTCTGGCCGCCCAGTCCCTGGGAAAAACGTTCCGTTGTCGTAGCGATGGACCGAAATGTAGAGGACATTGGAATTGTCGTAGAAAATCTGTTGAGTACCGTTGCCATGGTGAATATCCTGTGGTGGAGGAGGCAATAAAGAATAAAAATTTTATTTAACTGGCCTCGCAAAAATGCATTTTTTTGTAAATACACAATGGGTAAGGATGGTTACAGACACAAGCACTCACCCAGTCCACAATAGCCACTCGCTTGTTCTTGGAGAGCATTGATTTGGCCGCCACTGCCACATTGTTGAAGTAACAGAACGCCCTGCAGAGGAGGGGGGAGGTCACTGGTGAGCGGAGTACATACTGGTTACATCATTTTTATTGTAAATTCACTATTATGTAAGCTATTATACAATGTCATGTGCACTTGACAATTGTTGAAACATCACACGCGCACAGACTAATAGGTGTGCAAATATCTTGCAACAATGGTGAATGTAAATCAAAGGAATTTAGACACACACTTTCTAATTGTCAAATGTTTTTGAAAAGCTTGTTTTGCGGCAATACCTACAATTCTGATAAGTACGTATGATAGCAGTCACCCCTCGGGCAGACCAACAGTGGCTATAATAAGGGCCAGGTCCAAACACATGCTATGGAGAGACTTTGGAGCCCATTAACCTGGCTGTATCATAGAGGGTGGCCTGCTAACACAGGTCCAAACACATGCTATGGAGACTTTGGGGCCCATTAACCTGGCTGTATTATAGAGGGTGGTCTGCTAACACAGGTCCAAACACATGCTATGGAGACTTTGGGGCCCATTAACCTGGCTGTATCATAGAGGGGGACCACAATATGTGACCGCCCTAAAAGTCTCCATAGCATGTTGTTAGCAGGCCACCCTCTTTATTACAGCATCTGTTGGTCTGCCCAAGAGTGACCATCATAGACATACAGTACACAGACATTGCATTGTACTCACTACTCACATAGCCTGGTTTGGGAGGGCGTGATGACCGGGAGGTCTCACAAAGGCAAACCCATTTCGAACCTCTCCACTCAGAATCTTATCAGCCAGCTCAATCACTGAGCCTACAGCCTGATAGAGAGAGAGAGAGGGGAAGAAGATCGAGTAACAGATTTGAAATATGCACATAAGTGGCCAACTTTATTTATACTGAAGAGAAATTAAAAGCATAGCATAGCAAAACTTTTCCTAAACCCACTGTAAGATGTATACATACATGTACATGAACGCTTTTTGTTAGGAAAAAGAGTACATGTACAATGGCTTGAAACAAGCAAGCCTGTATACTGTAGCTGGACTAAGACACCCTACACAAGACTTACCTCACATCAGGTGCATTATGATAGGTTTTTTTTACGCATAATTTAAATACTGGTACTGTTGAAGAAAGACAATACATGACTGTACATTACAACATGAGCATACCATCCTAGCAGCGTTTGAGGTGTGGCTATCATTCCAATAGGTGTCCCTGTCCACACCCACCCCCCCACACGTGAGGGGTACAAACGTTCGTGATGGATCCTTCCTCTCCTGACCTGGCTTACGTTGTGATGGTCTACCATAGAGACGAACGTGGTTCTCACTGTGTATGGACTGGAGCTCGGCCAGCGAGGACTTGCGTGCCCTCAGGCGCTGTGTGTGTGGGTATGGATGCGTGTGTGGGTGTGGATGTGTGTGTGGATGCGTGTGTGTGTGTGTGTGCGTGTGTGCGTACCCCTCACACTATCCACAGACTCCCTCACACTCACACCCCACCCCTCACACAGCACACCCGCCCACTCACCCTACAGTTCATGACGACCTTGGTCTCGTGCAGGCGTGCCCAAATGCTCTGCAACCTCCCAGGGTGCTCCGGATGAGACCCCCCACAGTTACAAGAGTGCTTCAACATCATCGTGTCGTACACCAGTCCCGTTCCACCCTACAAGCAGAAAGGATATGGAACTCCAATAAAACATATCCGAGGAAAATATTGAAATGTTTCTATAAGAAAACTGTATGCCTGTATAGCTAATGAAAGTATAGTCCTGTCTATAGCGGTCACTGACAGACCAACAGTGGCTGTATTATAGAGGTGGCCTGCTAACACAGGTCCAAACACATGCTATGGAGACTTTGAGGTTCATTAACCTGGCTGTATTATAGAGGGTGGCCTGCTAACACAGGTCCAAACACATGCTACGAAGACTTTGGGACCCATTAACCTGGCTGTATTATAGAGGGTGGCCTGCTAACACAGGTCCAAACACATGCTACGAAGACTTTGAGGTTTATTAACCTGGCTGTATTATAGAGGGTGGCCTGCTAACACAGGTCCAAACACATGCTACGAAGACTTTGAGGTTCATTAACCTGGCTGTATTATAGAGGTGGCCTGCTAACACAGGTCCAAACACATGCTATGGAGACTTTGAGGTTTATTAACCTGGCTGTATTATAGAGGGGTACCACTATAGACAATCTAATTTCACTGTGCAATTCCAATAATTTAAAAACATGTACATGTACATGTACAACAAAAATATTGAAATGTCTCGATACTAAGAATTTGCCTACCTGTACAGGTAACTCCTGCCCTGATGATGGACTAGCCACACCCACATTTGGAGAGCCACGCCCATTATTAGACGCCCCGCTATCGTAGCTGTTGGTGGGCGTGAGTGCCTTGGGTGTGAGGCTGGGACTTCTGTTGATACCGTCCATAGATGAAGCCCTGCCCATTTCAGATGAGCTCCCACTGCTATTGGTCGCTGAGAGAACGGGTTTTGCGAAGGGAAGTGCCGAGTCTTTAGAGAGACGTTGCACTACTGGCTTGTGGATAGGAGCTTGTTGAGTCGGCACAAACTGTGTGTGTAGGGGGGGGGAGTGTGTGTGTGTGTGTGTGGGGTGGTGTGCAGTGTGTGTGTGTGTGTGTGTGTGTGTGTGTGTGTGTACAGAACCCCTCTCCTACATGTAGAATGTATTTCGGGAGGCCATAATTTCACTAAAAAACAATCAATGTCTAAACTAAGATATGCAATCTGTAGCTCTAGACAAGGCCTATCTCATGGTGCTCAGATCACAGTTCTGAGAGGGACATCTCACAGTCAATTATGACAAAGCAGCGCGGATACAAGTATCATTGAAACACTCATATAGTATAAAGCCCCTCAATTCACTCACTCTGGGTTGTGACATGTTTTGGAAGAGTATCTGTCTCTGCAGATTCAGTAGTTGTGCTTCTTGCATTTGTCGTAGCAACTGCTGTTTCTTCTGTAGCTCTTGTTGCTGGTGGAGGTGGAGTGCGGCCATTTGTTGCTGCTTCTCCTCAAACTGTTTACGTTCCAACACGGCTTGTTGAATCAGCCTGTGCGTGTGCGTGCGTGTGTGTGTGCGTGTGTGTGTGCGTGCGTGTGCATGTGTGCGTGTGTGCTGTGTGTGTGCGTGCGTGTGCATGTGTGCGTGTGTGCGTACGTGTGTGTGTGTGTGTGTGTGTGTGTGTGCGCGCGTGCGTGCGTGTGTGTGTGTGCGTGCATGTGCTACAATACTTGCAAGAACAATTATTTGTTGCACTTGTTGCTTTAGTTATACATGACACTGTACCTATTAAACCCCTAGGTTTAGTTCTACCCTTGATGTAGCTCCAATCACCCCCCCCCCACACACACCCAAACCACACCTTTGCTGGTGCTCCAAGCACCCCCCCACACACACCCACACCACACCTTTGTTGGTGCTCCAAGCACCCCCCACACATATCACACCACACCTTTGTTGCTGCTCCAAGCACCCCCCACACAACACACACACACACACCCACACCACACCTTTGTTGTTGCTCCAAGTATCGCTGCTGCATCTGTTGACCTTGTAACAATATCTGCTGCTGTTGCAACTGGAACTGTCTCATGAGAGGGTCGAATTGTCCACCCTCGTTAATGACAGGGGCAGACCCAAAGCCAGGGGCAGACACACTCTCAGAGAGGGGTCGGCGTTGGATGCCTAACGAGAGGGTGTCTCCCATTAGGGCCACTGTGGGGGGTAACGCTGGAGGGGGGGCATGACAACGTGATAGCATAATAATAATTATTGTGATAACCCTCAGCTATCAAAAACCATACACTTTCACATGTTCATGCAAAAACAGATAAATAATTTTCGTGGGGTAAAACTTTCAAAATCGGTGAGTAAACATTTCTGCCTACGTTCCGATACGCCATGCCTACGTTTTCGTGGAGGTCAGCTTGCCCACGAAAATTACCCGCTATACTTGTACATGTAGGGCACCTCTTTATTATAGCACTGGTCTGCCCAAGGATGTGACCACTACTGTAATGCAATTAAACCACCCACAGTCCCACACTGGCAGGTGACCTCCTCATGGGGGGGGGGGGGGGGGGAGCACCTAGATACATTGTAGGATTACCTTGTGTGCAACCCATTCCATGCATGTATGTATGGGATAAAATTACTTCAATGTCTAGACAGGTAGGGCTTCCATGACTACCACAGCTAGGGCTATATAATCAACACATAAAATGTACAGGGATGTGCCCTGGTGGTTGGTGGTGGTGGTTGGTACGTATACAAAAATATCACCTCCTATAATTATATATAAAATAAAAATTTTTTTAAATGTTAAACTGAGATTAAGGACTGAAAATAGCCACAACTTCGAGAAAATGCTGAGCACTTTCACTGTTAGCAATTAAATTGGCACAGGGTGAGGACTGAGATACAATAAATGATATAAACTACACTGTGCTCACCTGACATGGTGCTAGAAGAGTCACTGGATGAGTTGGAGGGGGTGGGCGATGACGTGGCACTGTTAGACCCCGCCCCCGTAGTCGGCTGGAGCTGAAAAGTGGGCGTGGCCCCGGCTGGGATACCGAGTGGCCAGAGAGCCATAGGGAACTGGAACAGCTCGCCAGGACCACCCGTACTACCAGCTGTTGATGTAGGGAGCCCGACACTGTGGGAGGCCTGCATGGTGGGGGGTATAGTTCATGCACATGTGCCTGCATGGTGGGGGGTATAGTTCATGCACATGTGCCTGCATGGTGGGGGGTATAGTTCATGTACATGTGCCTGCATGGTGGGGGGTATAGTTCATGTACATCGTGAATAATTATTTTTAACTTAACTAGGGGATGAAAAATAACACTCTCTTATTTTACAGTTTACAGACACATTTGGGGAACAAAGTTTTGAGAGGTGACCTACACTGTAGCTTTGTTGAGGTTTTGAACACAAACTGTTTATTTAGGACCTCGCCATTACAAATATTATTGCTGCTTGCGCTTAAATCACACCCCTAAACCACACCCACCTGTAGCTTCCTGGATACCTCGGCGGCCTGTTGCTTCTGCTGCTGCTCCATTAGAACCATCATGTTCTTCTGCATGATCTCCAACTGTTCGTGACTAGTGGGTAACTTGTACAGTGCCTCCAGCTGCTCTTGAGTTGGTATCTGTGGCGAGTAATATTAGAGCATTCCTTAATATAGAACAGTCAACAGGGGAACGACAAATTAAAGTTAAAATGAGCACCGCAGTGCTAGAAATAAGAGAATATTGTTTTAAAACTACGAAACACGATTTTAGTTAAATGCTGCGATACTTCAATCGGGTATAGGCCTCGAATAAAAGATACTTATTTATGCGATAATTATGATGGGGCACTCGCCATCAATATCATTAGTTAGCATCACTGTACACTATTACTTTACAGGACAATCTCTCTCTAAAAAAAAGGGACAATTCCACTCTCAATGTGCTTTGGAAGTTTCAACACACTAGTGTGACTTACTCTTGCTGTAGTGTTAGCCCCGCCCAGTGATAGCGGACTCATGGAGGGTGTGGTCTCATCCGAGGCTTCCGTCATTGTCCCCTCCACACGCAGCTGTCCCGTGGATGCCACCGTGGGTTTCCATTGGACGGAGGACGAATCTACAAAAGGAATAATAATATTATAATGGAGCCTCTAGATCTATAACATACAGCGGGTACTTTTAAGGCATCAAATTTTTGCAGATTGCTCAAACTAAACATTTTGTAGATTTTATTTACATGAATAGCAATTCAAATGACCACACCCCCATAGTAGAGACCACACCCCCATAGTAGAGAGTATCGGAAGTAAACTACTCTTCGAGACACTAAATCCTTTAGGTTCGAGGTCAATCCTCGAAAATTTAGTCCCTGGAATATAAACAGTTGTGCTCACAAAGTTCACATAATTATGTTCGATGATCGCAAAACACTCTAGTGATAAATGATGGTACCGTAGAGCGGGTAAATTTGGTAACAAATCGATTTGGGCAATTTGGTAAATCTAAGAAGCAGTTACAATTAAAGCTCCAAGAGTCATTTGCAGCAGGAGTTGACTCCTCGAGTATACACATGCTTGGAAATTAAAACCTTTCCAACAAATACCACCTCTTGTATAATTATACACACATAAGATGGTCTTCTTAATTACATCACATCACGTGTAACACACATCACGTAATTAAGATATTCAAACAAAACAAATTAATACTACTAAAGTAAGCATAGACAAGGTTCTGGTTCATATACAAGTAAATTAACATTCTTGCTGCTGGTTCAACGTGACACCAAAATACAGGTCGCTCACAGCATTCACTAGATGAAGAATTTTCTTCACTTCCTTCCATCCTTCAGACTTCATCACTCTCGAGCATGTGTCTTTGTCTTGAGTGATGAAGGACAGGACATGCTCCTTCATCTTGATCCCACCGTCACCACAGTCACGACCGGCAAAAAGCAGAAAATGTGCAGCAGTGTCAATCTTGAGTTGTTTAGCAATTTCATTCTCACAGCGTGCTTTCAGACCAGGTAGCTCATACTTTTCAGCTGCAAACCATAATTCTTCTACCATGCTATCAATGTTTGGTGCCTCATCTGTGTAGAGGTACGTGATCATTTCCCTCCCAACTGCAAGAGTGATGTCATCGATTGTTACCTCATTTGATTCGGCTTCTTTCATACCAGTTTCAAACATTTTCTTAAAAACGGGCGATCGAGCCATAAGCATGAACTTGCTTGCCTGTACAAGCTCTTTCCCAGGGCCAAAGTACAGCATGACATCATTCAGACCTTCATCAGCCTCCAGTGTTGAAGATAACGCAGCAGAGAGAGTTGACTCTTGGGGTATTTTAAATACAGGATTCAGACGTAAGATGCATAACTCGACGAAAGTTGTCATATAATGCCTAGGTGTAACCATTTTAAGGTCAAAAGATTGACCCTTTTGTATCACAGCCAATCCAGATTCTTTTTTTCCACCATCCACATAGACAAAATAGCGTACTTCGGCAGATGTAGCTCCACTAAGCAAGCTAAGATGTAATTTATGGGATTTGTAGGCTACTTCCCATTGGACATTACCATTGCTCGAGGACAGACACTTGGACTCTTCAGATGAAAGCAATTCAACCTTTGTAAAGTCGTCCGCTTCTGGGAGATAGTCATCTGATGTTGCCATGTTGCCATTTAAAAAGCATTTGTAGTTTCAAATTCAGTACTGTTAGTCTGGACACGCCCCAATTGAATTTTTGTATTCATGAACTACTCAATTATATTCATACAGCTCAGAATAGTGACGTATAACCTATTGCGCATAATTATTATTTTGCACTTTTAATTTTTGAATTAATGCTCTAAATACAAACATTTCCACCATACAAGTAATTAGTAATTATAAAAATAACCCGCTATACGGTATCCCCAATATGAAGTCTCTACAGTCATGTAGATGTGGGCACCATTGGGACCTACATACAATTGTAGATGCTTGCAAAACATTCTAGTAATACGGTACTGTATAGCGGATAAATTTGGCGATTTATTTTGGTGAATCAAGATGAGTCGCTAAAATTAACAATCGCCAGCTTGATACTCGGTACCATATCGCACGAGATCAACGCCAAGAGGCTGTTCCCCAATGGTGTCCGTTATATGCCACTGCATACAGTAACACAGTTCTTCTTAATAATTATTATATCACATCACGTGTAACACACACGTCACAACACATCACATAACGTAAGTATACATATTTAAACAAAACGAATTTAAAGTAAAGCATAATTATATAGACAAGGTTCTGGATCATATATAAGTAAATTAACATTCTTGCTGCTGGTTCAACGTGACACCAAAATACAGGTCGCTCACAGCATTCACTAGATAAAGAATTTTCTTCACTTCCTTCCATCCTTCAGACTTCATCACTCTCGAGCATGTGTCCTTGCCTTGAGTAATGAAGGACAGGACATGCTCCTTCAGCTTGATCCCACTGTCACCACAGTCACGACCGGCAAAAAGTAGAAAATGTGCAGCAGTGTCAATCTTGAGCTGTTTAGCAATTTCATTCTCGCAATGTGCTTTCAAACCAGGTAGCTCATACTTTTCAGCTGCAAACCATAATTCTTCTACCATGCTGTCAATGTTTGGTGTCTCGTCTGTGTAGAGGTACGTGATCATTTCCCTCCCAACTGCAGGAGTGATGTCATCGATTGTTACTTCATTTGATTCGGCTTCTTTCATACTAGTTTCAAACATTTTTTTGAAAATGGGTGATCGAGCCATAAGCATGAACTTGCTTGCTTGTACAAGCTCCTTCCCAGGGCCAAAGTACAGCATGACATCATTCAGACCTTCATCAGCCTCCAGTGTTGAAGATAACGCAGCAGAGAGAGTTGACTCGTGGGGAATTTTAAATACAGGATTCAGATGTAAGATGCATAACTCGACATAGGTTCTAACATTATAATAATCATAATCATTCAATTTAGCCATTTTAAGGTCGACAGAAATACTCTTTTGTATCACAGCTAATCCAGAAGAGACATCCTTTACATCCTTTACCCTTTCTCCATTTTTCTGAATAAAATTATACCTATAAACAAAATAGCGTACTTGGGCAGATGTAGCTCCACTAAGCAAGCTAAGGTGTAGAGTATAGGATTTGTAGGCTACTTCCCATTGGACGTTACCATTGCTCGAGGACAGACACTTGGACACTTCAGACGAAGACAATTCAACTTTTGTAAAGTTGTCTGCTTCTGGTAGACAGATATCTGATGTTGTTTCCATTTATTGTAATTTCAAATCTAGTGCTCTTAGTCTGGCCACGCCTTCCCAAATTTGAAATGATTGTGGTGTGTGAAACCGCATGGTGGGCAGTTGTGTAAACTCAGCATCATGTGCATCTACTGATTAGATACATCATCAATGTACTACAAGAAGATGGTAGGCAGTAAAGAAGGAAATGATGTACTCTGAGCCGGTGGCAGAGTGCCGCCTTCCTCTAGTACATTCGGACCCCAGCGAGCCAATTGGTTACATTTGCCCGGACCGTGTCCACAACCTCTCCCCCGCTGACGGGTGGTCGCTCAGAACCCTGAACTCAAACTAACTATCTTAACATACGTTGTTTTTATCGACACATTTCTCTTGAATTCATTTTAGTAACACCCGGGTGTCTATCTTTCTAATTAGTACTTATAATTATTACATACATTGTATCAATATGTATACCTTGAGGCAGAATGAGTCCCCCCCCCCCCCAACACTTGCGTGCTTAATGCTAACCGTGGGGGCCCCTCTCAGTACTCCCCCAAACCTAACCACAGTCACGTGACCCCAAATCCTGACAGGGTTCAAAGGGCACGCGACTCTAGCCATATCATATATGAACCATACCCCCCCCCAATGTTCAATGTGAAGCCTCTACAGTCATATGTAAATGTGGACACCGTTGGACTGTACATGTGTATAAGTCAGTGATGTGCCCACACTGGTCGGTGGTGGTGGTTGGTACTAACCACCTCTAGACAATAACCACCGCGCGCTGCTTATATGCAGGTTTAGTTTACTACACAAAAGAAGCAATTTTATGAGCTGAATTGAGGAATGAAAATATATATATAGCCACTTCCAAAATTCAGTACACATGTATAGAAAACTACTTCAGTAGATCTACAGAGTAGCTTCTAATTAGTTTACCCCCGCCCCCTCATTAATGATTCCCGCCCACTCCTTACCTAGTGCCGCCCCCACAGACAGGGTTTTGCCCAGGTCGTGATGTTTCCGTGTCTGCAGTGGACTCAACCGTGTGGGACTCAGGCGATGCATCCTGGGACGTTGGATATGAGGGTTCCGGCCCGGCTCTGATACTATGTGTGTATGTGGTGTGGGCGTGTGTGTGGGGTAATGTGTGTGTGTGTGTTGTGTGTTGTGAATGGAGGGGGGGTCATGTAAAACATACACAAAGAAGACACGATCAATTGACATTTGAATCATGTATGTAACCTTGAAAACTTAAAACGTACATAGAATTCAAAGCTTTTTTTAATTTTGCATACAACAGTGATTAAGAAATTACAACTAACATCACAATAATTATAATATAATTATACTCACGTGTTTGTCTGACTTGTAGGTGTGGTTTGGTGGCGAGGAGTCTGTGAGCATGTTCAGCACTCACCTGGAGGAGGGGGCTCACTGAGGGGGAGTGTCTCGTCAGGTCACCCTCTGTGAGGGGGAGGGGTGTGTGTGAGATGTGGGGTGGGTGGAGATAGTGTGTGAGGTATGTGTGTGAGGTGTGGGGGATAGTGTGTGAGATAGTGTGTGAGTTGTGGGGGATAGTGTGTGAGGTAGTGTGTGAGGTATGGGGATAGTGTGTGAGGTGTGGGGGATAGTGTGTGAGGTGTGGGGGGTAGTGTGTGAGGTATGGGGGATAGTGTGTGAGGTGTGGGGGGTAGTGTGTGAGGTGTGGGGATAGTGTGTGAGGTGTGAAAATAGTTTGTGAGGTGTGAGGGATAGTGTGTGAGGTGTGAGGATAGTTTGTGAGGTGTGGGGGATAGTGTGTGAGGTGTGGCTTACGTGGGTGGGATACGATGACAGATGTTAGTGCTGGTGTGGGAGAGGACGTCTGGTCCATATCCTCATCATCACTGCCGTCCATATTATCTGTGTTACCATGGAAACACGTCACATGTATGTAAACACACAAAATAGAATAAACTTAAAATTAATTATCTCCCAAAATGGCATCTTATGATATAATGGGAACCATGTAGTTAGTGACCTCATGATGACCTAGCACACCACCCACCCGTATCCTATAGCAACCACCCACAATGAGTGGGCGTGATTACATAACCACCCACTCATATTGAAGTGACTGTATACACGAGAGATGGTGAAAGCTAGCAATCATAATTATGAAACTTATAATTATAAATACACACACATTGTCGACTAAAAACACAGCTGCATAAATAGTGGAGTAGCTGTAGATGTACTTGCAGGCACAGTCACACACATGTAACAGCACGGCTACATGCATGTACATGTAACAGCACGGCTACATGCATGTACATGTACATTCATAAACACTGATCAAAGGCTATAAACAAAGTGATCAGATTACTGTGAAACCAACACAACACATACAACGACAACGCAGGTAGACCGTGAACATAACTAGATTGAGAATACTCGATCAGTACTGTCCCTACAATGCTATCACTATTGACCTCCCTAAAGAGACCACCTCTCTATTGAGACCACTCAGTACTGTCCCTACAATGCTATCACTATTGACCTCCCTAAAGAGACCACCTCTCTATTGAGACCACTCAGTACTGTCCCTACAATGCTATCACTATTGACTTCCCTAAAGAGACTACCTCTCTATTGAGACCACTCAGTACTGTCCCTACAATGCTATCACTATTGACCTCCCTAAAGAGACCACCTCTCTATTGAGACCACTCAGTACTGTCCCTACAATGCTATCACTATTGACCTCCCTAAAGAGACCACCTCTCTATTGAGACCACTCAGTACTGTCCCTACAATGCTATCACTATTGACCTCCCTAAAGAGACCACCTCTCTATTGAGACCACTCAGTACTGTCCCTACAATGCTATCACTATTGACCTCCCTAAAGAGACCACCTCTCTATTGAGACCACTCAGTACTGTCCCTACAATGCTATCACTATTGACCTCCCTAAAGAGACCACCTCTCTATTGAGACCACTCAGTACTGTCCCTACAATGCTATCACTATTGACCTCCCTAAAGAGACCACCTCTCTATTGAGACCACTCAGTACTGTCCCTACAATGCTATCACTATTGACTTCCCTAAAGAGACTACCTCTCTATTGAGACCACTCAGTACTGTCCCTACAATGCTATCACTATTGACCTCCCTAAAGAGACCACCTCTCTATTGAGACCACTCAGTACTGTCCCTACAATGCTATCACTATTGACCTCCCTAAAGAGACCACCTCTCTATTGAGACCACTCAGTACTGTCCCTACAATGCTATCACTATTGACCTCCCTAAAGAGACCACCTCTCTATTGAGACCACTCAGTACTGTCCCTACAATGCTATCACTATTGACCTCCCTAAAGAGACCACCTCTCTATTGAGACCACTCAGTACTGTCCCTACAATGCTATCACTATTGACCTCCCTAAAGAGACCACCTCTCTATTGAGACCACTCAGTACTGTCCCTACAATGCTATCACTATTGACCTCCCTAAAGAGACCACCTCTCTATTGAGACCACTCAGTACTGTCCCTACAATGCTATCACTATTGACCTCCCTAAAGAGACCACCTCTCTATTGAGACCACTCAGTACTGTCCCTACAATGCTATCACTATTGACCTCTCTAAAGAGACCACCTCTCTATTGAGACCACTCAGTACTGTCCCTACAATGCTATCACTATTGACCTCCCTAAAGAGACCACCTCTCTATTGAGACCACTCAGTACTGTCCCTACAATGCTATCACTATTGACCTCCCTAAAGAGACCACCTCTCTATTGAGACCACTCAGTACTGTCCCTACAATGCTATCACTATTGACCTCCCTAATCTACAGATTAATTTTCAACACTTAAACTACACACACACACGCACAACTTTCACCATATTACATAAGCAGCCTAATATGGCTCTAAACACACAGCTCTGCACGACCGCCCACCTGAAGTCACGGTTTGTTTGCACACACGCCATTCACAAAATCAACTTCACACCTTCAACTTTGAGCCCCTGTTTGCACTAGCTGTGTCAACTGTTGGCCAAGCTGGCAGATATTGAATTAGAAACTAGAGACTACCGGCTCTCATACAGTCTCAGTAATCTCTAGGACACAGCTAGTAATCTCCAGGGCAATGCTAGTATGAATACTGATGCTAGTAATCTCCTACTGTTACCGTAGTGTAACCTGTCTATTGCGGTAACATCTGTAACAGTGCACCTATCTATCCATTGATTGTAGTCACCAACGAGTTTTCTTGTGGTGTCCCTAAAGCAAGCCACCCTCTATAATACAGCCAGGTTAATGGGCCTCAAAGTCTCCATAGCATGTGTTTGGACCTGTGTTAGCAGGCCACCCTCTATAATACAGCCAGGTTAATGGGCCCCAAAGTCTCCATAGCATGTGTTTGGACCTGTGTTAGCAGGCCACCCTCTATAATACAGCTACTCCAAGGTTACCACTATAGACATGTTCCACTGTGTCTGCAATAATCAGCCAGGTATGAAACATCAACAAACTTTCAAACAATGGACATGTACTTTTATTGAGCCAACAAGGAACAAGGTGATTAATTTTCACATAGCTGGCCTCCAGGCTGGTATGTGGTTACTAGGGAAGCCATAGCAACGACATGCTGCAGGCCAAATCACGCCCACACACACACTCACAGTGGAATGCAATGACTGAACATGCACATAGCTGCGAAGCAACAAAATAAAACAAAATGGACATTTTGCACACAAAGAGCATTGTTGTCTGACTATATATAATAATATCGTATAGTGGGTAATTTTCGGGGGTCAAAACATTCGTGGTTGAGCAATATTAGTTGTTTTCGTGGTTGCTGCTTGCACTGCAGGTAAAGGGGTGGTCAGTGATTGCTTCATTCGTGGGTAAACTATTTGTGGTAAGGGATTCCACCACAAAAAAATCATTTCTCCCGCCCTCCAAAAATTACTCGCTATATACCGTAAGCTAGACAAAAACCGTGCATGAAGTACAGTGGAATCCAGGCCACCCTCTATAATACAGCCATTGTTGGTGTACCCAAGGAGTGACCACCTCAGAAGTTGGTAAATCGATCCCTAAAACACTCACAACCACAAATGCATTAACGCCAACTAATTAAGATTACACAATCGTTAATAATAGCCTAAGTGTTGCTGTATATCATAATTATGATGAGCAACCACACACACACACACACACACCCACCCACACCCACACACACACACCCACACACACCACACCACTCATCACCCACCCACTCACCATCCACCAACACCACTCACACACCACACACACTGATTATACGAAATGTGCATTAGCATTAACCACAAGTGAGTTGGAGGGTAGAACAAGATACCCAGTACAGTAAGTAATAGTTGAGGAAACATATGATCACATGATCTAGGGGAACCTGCACCATAATAATTGTAACTTAAAAGGTTAACGAGGGAACTAACCACTTGTGAACCTGTGGGTGTAACGACAGGGAAATAATAGGGAAAAGGTCTCAGTAACATCTGTAACAGTGCACCTATCTATCCATTGATTGTAGTCACCAACGAGTTTTCTTGTGGTGTCCCTAAAGCAAGCCACCCTCTATAATACAGCCAGGTTAATGGGCCTCAAAGTCTTCATAGCATGTGTTTGGACCTGTGTTAGCAGGCCACCCTCTATAATACAGCCAGGTTAATGGGTCCCAAAGTCTCCATAGCATGTGTTTGGACTTGTCACCTCTTTATTACAGCCACTATTAGTCTCACATTGGTGCCACCAGGGACCCCTACCCAAGGGACCACCAGGTACCCCACCCATACTCCATAAATCCTATAACACACATACACACACAGTCGAGTTACCTACTACATACACAAAGAGTGAGCAGAATAAATTTAACAGATTCCAGCACATAGTAGTATCCTAGAATAGCTACTGGGTAATCCAATTTCCCCCAGGCTTTATCCAGTTAATTTGCACACACTACAAATGGCAGCCACAGTATACATAAGCTCTGTCCATATTAAAAGGATCGAGTGTTTTGTCTCCTACCAAATTAGTCGCCTACACTTGACAAGAACACAGAGGCCACCTGTGACCTAAGCAACGTGGCCTATAGTGGCCCCAGGCAACACGGCCTATAGAGCATAGCCTATTCAGGCAACGAGGCCTATAGTGGCCCCAGGCAACACGATCTATAGAGCAACATAGCCTATAGTGGCCCCAGGCAATATGGCCTATAGTGGCCCCAGGTAATATGGCCTATAGTGGCCCCAGGTAATATGGCCTATAGAGCAACATAGCCTATAGTGGCCCCAGGCAACACGACCTATAGAGCAACATAGCCTATAGTGGCCCCAGGTAATATGGCCTATAGTGGCCCCAGGCTATAGTGGCCCCAGGCAATATGGCCTATAGTGGCCCCAGGCAACATAGCCTATAGTGGCCCCAGGCAGCACGGCCTATAGTGGCCCTCAATAGATTGAAGCATGGCAGTTGTATAAACATTGCAGTCTATTGAAGCTATAATAAAGACAATTAATTAATAAACTGAAAGCATCACTATATACATGTATTGAAGGGACCTGCTATTGCATAACGATGCATATTCGTTATATAGAATATTTTGCATGTGAAAACTTTGCAAATTAGCTAAATCAGCAAACTTTGCGATGTAACTATTGCGTTTTTGGGCAAGGAACGAGATGTCATACAGTACGTTACCAGTATAGGACTTTTCGATTATGCAAACTGATCAAAAGAGGGGATATCCCTGCAGCTATGTCACTAATTAAGATCGAAACTACTGATCTAATAATCGATAATTAATCTTGTCAAAACTTTACTCACTTGGTGAGGTCACATTTATATGAAGGTCAAACTTCAAAGAGGTTTTCCATGCCTGCAGCACCCTCACACTATCACCCCACACATAGCATGAGAATGAAATGCACACAAAAAATACATTTCAAGTCTAAGAGTTAATTATACTATTTGCTGGGGAGTAAACGCCCACACATATAAGTGCAATCACTCTATGAATATCATTAAATGTTATGGCATCCCAATCATCAGCCTACCGCCCACACACACCATAGAAAACTACACTTGTTTATGTAGACCACTAGAAGCCAATTGACCAACCCTCTATACACAAGTTATCAACCACAGTTCACAACACTGGCAGGCTTCTGGACTACATTCACACAGTCAGTACAGGTGGCCGGCCTCCTCATGGTAGCAAACCTTATGAAATGGTGGACCTGTCAAGTTATTTTAAGTAACTGTATACAAATAATCATGTTTCCGTGGGGCCCTAAAGTTCAGCTACCGTATATAATATATATATATCATAATTATACTGGGTTTCGAATGAGTAGGTAATCAAATGACCACTGTACAAGCAATGACACTGTACAAGCCCTATATTGCATTTCCAACACTATTGCGAATTGCATGCTCACTCTTAGCGTGTCTTTCATTTGCGGGATCTATGTGTGAAAACTCGCAATTCGCAATCGAAAGAGTCTCACACAATTTATTTGAAACCAAACGTTAATACGGTATAAGGTTAAGATTGTCTTGTACTCTTGGCTCAGCTTGGGCTCGTTAAAATCAATGCTCTTGTACTTTAACTGAGTCTAGCTGGGACTTCGAGAAAGTTGTGAAATATATAAAGAGCTGATTCGTGTAATAGTGCTGCCATTATTTCCAAAGGTCTACACTCTCCCTCCCACTCACACATAAAAGTTTCTACACAAAGGCATGATAAAGAATCTCAAAACACATGCCCAATTTTGTACACAATTATATCCATCCGCCCACACACGCACACACGGGAATATTGTTAACATGACAACCGCTGAAATGTCTGCTCGTGGACCTCGCTTAATTTGCGCACACAATAGGAAACTAAATCATGCCAAATTTACAAAGGGAATGAATATTATAGAGGGTAGAAATGCAACAGCAACTGATCGTATGACGGTTTTGGAGGCTATTGGATAGTTTGCAAAGGACGTTGGATAATAATCTTCCAAAATCACAGAATGCGACAGCTACTGTGTTTTTTAATTCCATAAGTTAGCCTATTTTAATTACTATTTATTATTACGATAATAATCTACTGCAATCGTATAAATGAGCTCTCTGGGGCTATGCAAAGGTCTCTGCAAGATCACTGAAACAATCTTGATCACTGAATGCAAGCTATATAGCAAAATCACAACTAAGAATCTTTCATAGCTAGCTCAATAAGTCAGCCTACGCATTTCTACACTGCAGTACACACACACACACACCCACCCAACTGGTCAGTGTTAACTTTCTGAACAAGATAACTCTAAAACAAAAATCGCTCACCGACTGAGATCTCTCTATCTTGCTCTTCGTACATTTCTCGAGCCGTGTATTCCAACTGTTTGCCTTGTTCGTACCTGGAAAGCTTCTCGAGTCTTATGCTGTGTTTGCATGTGCTTTGGCTAAAAGATGCTGCGGATCCGTACACTATGTCGTATACTAAGGATATACGGAAACATTTCCGTCGACCTTTGACCCCCGGGAAGAGCTCTAACCACATGCTGTGTTTAGTTCCTAAAAACGCAGCAACAGTTCACTACAAGATGAAGTGTGGTGTATTCTTGCTATTGATCGCTCTAAGTTTTAATGGAGGTCAATGCTGGGACCAGGAGGAGCTGGATGTGTTCGATCTAGTGGAGGAAATCGGACTAGAAGATAATTTCTATGAGATAATGGGAGTGGATCAGGTAAAATTGTTCAATCTGCATAAATAAAAGCTATATATATGATGTATGATTTAGTAGGTACTACTGTAGCTGTGTATATAGTCATGACTAGTGTAAAGACATCTCCCTTATAATTATTTTTAAACAATGGACATACGTACGTGTGTGCAGATACTGCAACCAACTGTTGGCAATGTGTATTTTGACTTCCTCAGTAGACAATACGATCAAAACACTCATCATACTATTAGTATAGGAACTGTATAGAACACTTCCTGTACAGTTACTGCTAGTGGTTTCAGTGGGTATATTGTTAAGCTCAGCTGACACTAAGTTATAAAAATGTATCCAGAACATTTTTGAGAGTAGTTTTTGAGAGTATAAAAATGTTTCAGTGAGCTATATGGTTATGAGTGCACTGGAGTACACCCACTCACACACCGCACACACACCCACTCACACACACACACATACACCACACACAGTCTGCTACAGCTGGCGAGATAAAGAGGGCGTATCGACAACTCTCTCTCAAACTCCACCCAGACAAATCAGACGATCCGGACGCTGCAGCCAAATTCAGAAAAGTGAGAATATAACTTTATATATATCCCATTGTGCTTATAGCCAGACATCTCACTGCCAAAAATGTCCCATTAAGTTGCCAGTGGAATCCTTTATGAAATTGATACCTAATGGAAGCAAAGGTGACCTTTTATTGAGTTAATTTGGGACCAAGCTTCCTGGCCTTTATATTGCAGTTGACTTTTCTTTAGGGCTGGCTGTTTGCAAGAGAGGTTCCCTGTTAGTATGTATGCGTATGGTACTAATGGCTAGTACCAGGAGTTCATACATTGTAGTATTATATCGATAGCCATTTCCTCATGCTGTGTATACTGGATTTCAGATGGTGAAAGTGCTTACGGTTGTTTTCTAACAGATGTGTTAGTTGTTGAAACTGTGTTTTTCGTTCATATCCAGTTGGTGGCAGTGGCGGAGGTACTAAAGGACGAGCAAAAGAGAGAATGGTGGGTACAATATTAGCTCACACAAAATCCAACTCATGCAATTACAAATTTTTCCTTAAAATCGTTACTTGCTTAGGTAGCTTGTATTTCCAAATTGCATCAATTCTATATTGAACTCTACCCATGCACCCACCCACACAAAACCATACACACACACACCACCCACCTACACATACACACACACGCCCATACCACCCACCTACACATACACACAGGTACGACCGTGTTCTGGTAGAGGGTCTTCCCGATTGGAAACAACCTCTCTTCTACTATCGACGAGTGCGCAAAATGGGACTATTGGAAATGAGTGCACTTGTTCTGCTCTTTGCCACTGTCGGCCATTACGTGTGGGGGTGGGCTGTCTACGTGGAGAAGCAGCTCGTGCTGGTGAGTGGGTGGGTGTGTGTGGGGGTGGGCTGTCTACGTGGAGAAGCAGCTCGTGCTGGTGAGTGGGTGGGTGTGTGTGGGGGTGGGCTGTCTACGTGGAGAAGCAGCTCGTGCTGGTGAGTGGGTGGGTATGTGTGGGGGTGGGCTGTCTATTGAGTGGGTGGCTAGCTGTGATTGCGTAGGATGGGGTACAACAGTGGATCATTTTCAAGTACGTACAGTGTATAGTAATAATTCTTGTTCACTGTCTTCTTCATAATTATACAGGTCAATCCAGAGATTTCTATCAATTCCGTATTGTATCTCTTAATACTTAAACTTGAACTTAGCTCATCAACTAAATGCATTGTTCAGCATTGAATTGTCCCATCCCGTACAGCAAGAGTTGCTGACTCGAAAGGAAAAGAAGATCAAGAAATTGAAGAAGTCTCCCCGGAGTGTCCCCACACAACTGGAGGCAGAGCTGGAGTACCACACCGCCCAGGCCAATGGTGTGTACTGGTCGTTCATTGTACGTGTATATGTAGTCAAGAGCCCATAATCATTATAATATCTGAACATAGCATGCATAGCGTTGAATCAGATCTGATGTATTCGGAAAGTAAACGTGATTTCCTGTCGTGATTATTAATGATAATTTGACAATGATGCTGCCTCGAGGCAAGTGGCAGCTCCAAGTGCTCTGATTGGTCAGTTATCAAGCAGGAAATCACGTTACTTTCCGAATACATCTGATGCAAGCTAGGCCAGAGGAGGTACGACAGCCGTGACTCAGCTCTAGCAATTAGCCTCTGATTGAACACCAATTATCCGCCCACGTACAATATTATTACTGCATTCAATCAAAGGACGTTTTTTCAATTGAATGACACCAGTAATAATGTTGTATGTGGGCAGATAATTGGTGTTCAATCAGAGGCTAATTGCTGGAGCTGAGTCACGGCTGTCGTACCTCCTCTGAAGCTTGGCTGTGCTACGTACGCGATACTCTCTCTCTCTTTTATTATGGACTCCAGAGTGTAGTTAAGTGGTGCTTTGTTTGAAACTGGTGCCTAGCCTCTGTATCGCAGTTAACCTTCCTCAGTGGTGTCCCGTTAATTAAGAGAGCAAGATAGCTGTCTGAGTTGACTGTATGTATCCAAATTAAAATGTTGTCTTGGGTTTTGATCCTAGCTAGATGAACTGTTTTGTTTGCTAACTTTTGAGTGGGCCATAAAACAAATTTATGGATTGTCCACTTTTGTACACACACACACACACACACCCCACACACACCACACACACACACACACACACACACACACACACACACCCCACACACACCCCACACACCCTCACACACACCCCACACACACACACACCCCACACACACACACACACACACACACACACACACACACACACACACACACACATACACACACACACACACAGCCAGTATCCCATCTCTGAGAACCCTACTACCGATAGTGCTACTCAAGAGCTGTCTCTCACTTGCCAAACTCTGCTGGGCTAAATACTCAGAATGGAAGGAAACCATTCACCTCAAGCAACAAGACTCTCAACCCTCCGAACAACAAGATGAAGATGATAAAGAAAGCGAAGAAGATGACAAAATCGAGGAGAAACCTATTAGGAGACGTTCTGGTCGGAAAACGTATCAAAATCAACTTCGTCAAAATGATGTGCATCAAAAGGATCAAGCTGACACCGGAGAATCAAATAAAATCAGTGCTACAGATGAAGAGGTCTACGAGTCAGGTAGCTACGAGGATCAGTTGGAGGCAGTAATAAACGACTTAGATGATGACAGTTACAAGACTGCGTCAAAGAAGAGCTCAAAACTCGCCGTCCCACAGAGCAGCGGTAACAAGACACTGGGTAGAAATAGAGAAGGCACAACTGAAGTCGAAACTGTGGAGAATATTGGAGCTGGTCAAAGAGCTAACGGAAAGACCCACAAAAACTCGAAATTGGAACACAAATCACTTGCCACTAATGACTCTGAGGATCAATACAGGTAACTGCTGGTATTGCATATTTTGTTACTTAATTACATGATCCTTACCAATTACATAAGTCTTTATTTTTGCCCACACAAGTATACGTAATTCAATCAATCTCCTGCATAATATTTACCGGAGATTTCTTTTTTTTCCCCTGAGGCTAGCTCGTTGCCTAGTGATAACTGGAGCCAGTACCAACAGACTCAACTGGAGTGGGCCCTCTCTCACTATCCAAAGTTCTCTGAGGATCGCTGGGAAAATGTTTCTAAAGCTGTTCCTGGAAAATCAATGGTACGTACTCAAGGAGAAAATAAGCAAAGAGAGAATTCTATTTGAGCTTGAGAGTACATAACCTTAAAATTGTTGTTGTGCTATTTTTGCATGTGTATGCTACTTTGTAATAATTATGATGTTGAGTTCTGGCAGCCACACAAAACAGAGCGTCAACAAATTTGCAAACAATAATTGTGTTGTACAATGGAACAAAGTTTTAGCCATTATACAGAGGTGGCTTTTGTTGAGGTTTTTTTCTACACAAACTGTTCATTAGGGATAGGGACCTGGCCTCACAGTTGGCGTAGCCAGGATTTTGGGAAGGGCAGGGCTCAAATTGGTTTAGCATAGGCGCAGACTTTCATTGTAGTTTCTCTAAAAAAAGGTCATCACTTTTTCTCAGCAAGCATGCGCACATCGGATAGCCCTGCCCACATTTCAATTACATGACATCATTCTAGTAACTATGCATGCAGTAGAGCAGAATAGATTGACAGATCACGGTAATTCAAACTAAGTTGAAATTGGAGCACAAAAGGGGGGGGGGGCTCTAGCCCCATCAGCCCCCCTCTGCCTACGCCACTGGGTGGGCCATTTAGAGTTGTTCTACTGTATTAGCCATGTGTACAGTTTTTTGAGCCAGTCTTATACAAATCTGTTTGATTACTATGTTGTATTGTTTCACTGTGCAGGATGAGTGTGTCAAGAGATGTAAGGAGTTGTTTGAAGCTGTCAGGAAGAGAAAAGTAGACACTGGCAGATAGCTTAGTTCACAGCAAACACACTCTTATTCATAATTCCATAATTATTTTATTAGGCAAACAGATTTGTAATTTTTGTGTTGAATTCAGTGACACATAATTATCTCAAACCTCATAATTAAAAATTGTCAATGTTAACAATTAGCAAAAATTTGGTCTACCTGCCCTGAATAAGTAGCAGTTAAGCCGCCCTCGAAAGTTACCTGTGATTGAATGCTGCAGCAGCTCAGCTCAGATCAGAAGGACACTGGAGATATTCAAGAGTTGCATTTGTTCTGAGTCTGCACACTGCACCATGGCCAGTTGGAGAGAGACCAGGTGCATAAAATATTGCAGAGAATTGCAGCTGCATTCTAGCTCAGTGTTTGTATAGCTATCAGTCTGATAATGCATGTGCATGTGTGAGTGATAGGTATAATTATTCATAGCCTCATAAATTAACAATAGCTAAGTTTGTGTTTTTATGCTGCAATTGCTCTTCAGACTACTTTTTCACATTGTATTTTTGAATTTAAAGTGCTGACATTGCACAGCAGGGGTGCAAGTGTGAGATTTTGAATGTCAATAGCATAGTAGATGAGCCCAACCTATTGGTCATACAAAACCACAAGTTGTAAAAATTGCTCATGCATGGGTAGGAATACAACAGCTCACATCCTGTTACTCTCTAGAGATCAAGGCATATCATATATCGCATGGGGAGGTCAGGTTTTTGTGTATGCATGGGGGAAATTTCGTGGAGGTTAGCTTGCCCACGAAAATTATCCGCTATACATGTATAGAAATGGGGCAACGCCTAACTTGAGCCCTGAGCCTAACCATCCATTAATTTTGCAGCATGCATAATTACGTCATGCTTCGATGTTATGCACCTATACTTACCCTTACATGAAATAATTAATTTCATGCATGTGCAATATCATTGCCTAACTCATGCACTACAGTAAATGTTAATTGATGTACTCCCTTTTCATTCTGCAGCTTTCTCATATTGCTACTCACTTCAGTGTGCATGACAATGCCCTCAAACTCATCAACGCAACCTGGTAAAACCTGCAAGTTGTTTTTGTAAACCTTAATTTGATGTGACTCTTGCATATAGGGAATAATGTTTTGGCCTTTATACACAGAGGGTGCCTTTGTTGAGAGGTTGTTTTGTACACAAACTGTTCATTTGGGACCTGGCCGTTATATAGCAACTGGCCTTTATTCGGAGGTGGTTGTTAACAGAGGTTCCACTGCATGCATGTATATTAATTAAAAGGTCACTATAAATTATACTTTGGACCCGTATGCACAGTTAAAAGCCTTTTTTTAAGACAGAATTAATGTCCACACTGACAGTGACTTGCCTCATGCCCGCAGCCACTACAAGCATATATAGTTTCAATCCTTCACAGATTTTTATCCTTCGAATTGAAGGTGGGCGTGGGGACGAGGCTATCATTTACATGTGCACTAGCTGATTCACAAACTGCAATAATTTATAGGTACAAAACTGTAGTATAGATATGTATGGTCCAATTGCAGTTCCTCTTCCTGGACTACTTTGTGAGGTGACGGGTGAGATCCCCTTCGCTGTCTGCGAACCAACAATATTTCCAGACCCAGTTTGTCATGCAGTCTACCGATATAATGGGATAACATTCATACCATCAGTAAGATAAACATGTATATCCTTCACGCATGCATGTATGTTTGCATGTATATTGGCCGGTGCCTAAATTCATTTTGTGTCTAACCAAAATTTATTTTTTTCAGCACTTATCTTGTCACTCGGGAGAACACTGTGTTCCATATGCTAATAACTGTATACTGGAATTGGTTTCTCCTTTCGAGGACGAGGACAGAAATTTAGAGTATTCTTGTTGCTGCAATGCCACATTGTGCAATCAAGAAAGAACAGATAATGATGAACCTAGAATTATTTTCCCCATCCCTAATGAACCAATTACAACAACAACAACTACAACCGTTACCGTGACGATGGTACAAGGTCTACCGGATGGCACCATTACTGCAATAGTGGTTACTCTTGCAATTATCGCCCTAGTCGTAGTAATGTTTGCTATCGGTGTCATCTTTTTCTGTTGGAAACGATGCAGAAATGATGAATACCTAGTCACTAATGACACTGGCAGACCGTATCCTACATACACAGGGAGTAGACCTAACCTGACAGGGCTGCTGTTGTCTGAAGCAGTACTCGGAGAAGGGAGCGATGGTGTTGTGTATGAGGGAACGTATCAAGAGAATAAGGTTGCCGTGAAGGTGAGTGAGTGACTATACTAATTATATGTACACAGTCGGTATACGGCTGGTGCAGGGCTCAGATTATCGGAGCCATTTGCTATTTCTTGATTTATATATAATTATATAGCAGTTATAGACTGAGTATAATTATGTTACATGTATGCACATAATTAGAGGCTATATAGTTATGTGCTATGTTTGTTAATGTCGTGCATTCTCTCTAATCATACCGTACCCTCGCATTAATAGGCCCGTGCGCAGTCCTCTAATAAGCCTAAACTGCTTCAAGAAAAGGGTGGGCGTATTTTTGCGAGGGTATACAGTATATTGGCAATTTGGTATTTGAATGCGGCATCGAATAATTCCATAATTACTGCAGGTTTTTCGGGAGAATTCCAGAGAGAGATTCTTCAGAGAGGTGGCAGTGTACACATCCTCCAGTGTCGACCACCAGAACATTCTCAAGTTCATCGGACACGATGAGAAAGAGATGAGACTGGTGGTTGCACTGCACACCCGGGGCTCTGTGTACACTGTCATCCAGAGGCAGGTGCTGACATTAGCTGAATTCCAGCTCCTAGGAAAGTCAATATCATGTGGTGAGTACTGTATAGCGGATTATTTTGAGGGTATAAATTTTCGCAGAAATGCCTTTAGAAAGGTTTTCAGGGATTTAGCATGCAATAATAAATTCACGGTTATAAATGTTCACGATATATACATGCTTAATCCGCGAAAACCACAAACATTTATACCCTCGAAATATACCCGCTATTGATATACGGTATAATGTCCTTTTGCCTGGCAATTTTCAAAACAGAATCCCCTTCAAGAAAATTATAATTATGTATAGCTGATATGAAAGTACACGGTAATTTTCTCAGCTATAATCAAAGCGTATAACTCTATATATCTTTACTCTCTATTATAATTTTGGCTATAATTATATACACATGCAGGACTGGGATTTCTTCACAGAAGCAGGCCACCGTGCATAGTGCACGGTGATTTGAAAACTGGGAACATTCTGATGAAACACAACGGAGAAGCTGCTCTGGCAGACTTTGGCCACAGTAGGCAATTTTTTACTGAGGATGTGAAGGTACGTATACTTTCGTAATTGTCTACTTATATATAGCGGGTAAATTTGGCGATTTGGTGAACAAGCTTAAGGTGAGGGTCACCAATGTTTCAGTTTGATACTTAGTCCCATGCAGAAGGTCATGGCAATTCATGCTGCATGCATCGTCAAACCAACTACCTCATTCACTAAAATTAGTATTAGGCTCACAAATGTACCCGCTATATATTGTCTGGGAATTTCCTATAGCTTGCAATTGTCTCCGACGATTTCCTCAAAAGCCATTCTTTTGACAATTTTCCTGAAATCTGAAGAAGCGAACTTATAAGGATATATAGGGTTCGATCCTTATAAAGTTCGTTTCTTCAAATGTTATTACCTGAAGTACCGCTAAGACTCATACCACTAATAAACCACGATTCAGGAACCAATGACAGCCGGTACACCCATGTATGCCGCACCAGAGCTGATGAAAGTCAGGGTGAATAGCAGGACTGATGCTAAAGCTACTGATTCTTATTCCCTTGGTGTGGTTATATACGAGCTGTTAACCAGAACTCAACGAGATCAAGGTATGAATAAGTGTAATTTATGCGTTTAAGCAAGGAAATAAGTTTATCGCATAAATAATAATTATAGCATTCTGCTTTCCGAGCCGCCACAACTTTTATGCTCACATATATTCTAGCACTATATACAAATATTATAGCTAGGCCCTAGTTTTGGCAGAAACACATCAAGTATAATTATATACATGCAATAATTAACCCGAGGCGCATGGGCGGCCACGGGTTATAGTAGTCGTTTGGTTTGTTTGTTTGTTTGTTTGTGACAGGTGAATCTACTCACCTGGATGTCACAGCACTGCTTTTACAGCACGGATAGCCTTCATACAACAAGTTATTAGTTTTAATAGTGGCAGAATTTGATGTTAAACCTTCGTTGTCAAATAAAAACGAGCAAAAGCTAAGAAGCTTGTGACTGGGTCTGCTTACCTGGATGCTCTAGCACTGCGTTTACAGCATGGGTAGCCTCCACACAACAAGTTAGTACTTCTAATAGTGGCAGCTTTCGGTGTTAAAGCTTCGTTGTCTAATAAAAGCGAGCAAAATGTAGCTTGAACAGAACTTGCACATGCGTTACTTATAACTGAAGTGATCCTGTACCAGGAACAATGGAACAGGGTCACTACAGTAGAAAGCTGTATATACCAGGAACAATGGAACAGGGTCATTAAAGTAGAAATCTTGAATTATAGCTCCTGCTTTTGCGAATCCTACCCATGATATATGCAGGACCTGGAGCCATACTTCTTTGCTGTGATCCTAATCCACAGTGCATATATCTATAGTACCACTACCTGTTCTCAAATGTTTCAGCATGCCTCCATTCTTTATTGCTCCTGAGTTTCTGTGCAAGTCATACATGACAACATCACTATATGCACTGCATTATATCACTCTTCTGGTTTCTTTATAATCATGTCACCAGCCGAGGGTTTGCACTTTAGTGCTCTAGTTATAGAGGTTATAGTACAACTTGATAGGTCGTTTATATTAGTGCAGCAACTTTGATGATGAATTGTACCCTCACCACTCACTCACACACAGAGGAAGTAGAAGCTTAGAAGCAGCCCATGAGTGAGAAATTAGCTGGAATTCAACAGCCTACAATAGACGAGATGAGAAGGCACATTCACAACAACAGTTATAGACCAAATATCCCTAAAAAATTCGATGTGAGTTTCGTTTAATATTTCACTCCCGTAATATATTTTACCTCGATCCTCCGCACTAAAGAAGTACAATTGCAAACTCCACATGATACGTGCTTTTGTTAATGACATATAATTATAGCACTCAAATAATAATATACACCGCAGGTATTTCCTGAGCTAGTCAAACTTGTACAAGACTTGTGGAGTGACGCTGCTGAGACCAGGCCGAAAGCAGAAGCAGCCTACAATGCTTTTATTGAATTTGGGTTGTTAATTGTAAGTTATGGAATTAATAATAGACAAACAGTATAATAAAGTTGATATTTAATAGCTAAACACTCAGATTTTGTGCGACAGTTGTAGTTAAATATCATTATGTATACATACATACTAATTTGGTATATAACATATCAAAACATTTTGTCAAATGAATGTAAAAAATATGTAAAAGTTGTCATCAAACATTTAATCTACAAGTATACAAATGCAGTAAAAAGTGAGACAAAAACACACAATTTGTACTTCAAACACTAAAAAAGAAAGAATTTTACCTAGAAATAATTTTAGTTTGCTCTCTATTGTATAATCTAGCTATTACTCTTTCCAATGATACCTCACATGCAGTTTCTACATGAGCTGCATACAGTGTTTTTCAGGTTTGAAATATAACAGTGATGACAGTTTTACCATTGAATTGCAGTGACTGGAAAGGGACTGTCCCATACTTTACATCATAAATTTTTGTGGGAAGGGTATTTACCTTTAGTTCGGTGCTAGGCAGCACAAGTAATTCCTAAGGATTCATATGAATGTGGGTTGCCTAGTTTCCTGTTAGTGTTAAGCAGCGTTAATTTTGCATAAGTGCATGTAAAGTAGAGCTAGCTTAAGTTTATTGTGCCAGCTAGACTACTGTATACCTACTGAGGATGACAGATCAGCCCAAGTAACAGCCAAGGTATACTACTGTAACATAGAGCTGATGTCAAGTTTCCAAGACAAGCAAGGCAAAGCAAAGACAGTGCCCAGGAACTGAAGAAAGCCCCTGAAAAACTCTCTCCTGGTGGGATTTACCGACACTGACGATCCATCAAGAGATAGTTAACATATATATATCGGATATGATGATGAGTAGAGTAATTATGAATGGAGAGAATAGCTGGTAGACTTGATGGACTGGATGAAAGTCCGAACAGTGACACTGATAACTGATTACAGACTTAGTGTATTCTCTTTTTCATTGTATTTTGAGTTAGGAACCAAGATTAAAGTATAATCTGGTCTGCAGAAGAAAGGTACAGATGCTAACTTGAATCTATGCTACCTTGTTTGCTGATTACACTGCAGTACTTTTATTATTTATTATGAAGAGGAAATGACAAATATGACAAGTTATGACACGAAAACGTCACAATTATTGAGTGGGCGATAACAATTTTAATTTGACATTTCACATTGCAATGTTTTGATATGAATGGAGCTACATACTAATGTCTCTATGACTCTTGTTTGCAGGCATCTCGCAGTCTAGCCTCGACCTCGTGCACAGATGAACATCTATCCCACCAACCCTCCCTAGAGACTGCAGAGACTGCATTTTAACTATATATACTGTCTTAGGTCTATACCTTGTGAGTTAACACTGGCCATGGTTACCTTGTTGAAGAACCTAGCTGTATAATTATATTGTCTAGTATTTATTGTCAGTAGAACTGTACAGTTTTGTTTTGTCAGTAGAACCTGTGCAGTTTCAATTATATTGTCTAGTATTTATTGTCAGTAGAAAACCTGTACAGTTTTTGTATAATTATTGTCAGCTAATGTTTATTGTTGGGGATAATGCGCATGCGCCACAAAGGCTTTGCAAAAGGTGGGTGGGGCATTGCAAGTATCATCCTGCCATTGTCTCGTGGTTCGCTATCACTGGAAGCATAGAAAATTTATAGTATCTATGCTAGAAGTATCACAGAGCTAGAGCAGGGTAAGTTGCTTAAATGTGAATTAAATGCACATGTACGTACGTGTACATTTAGTATAAATCTAGACTGAGGCTGGTACACAAAGTTGTTTTTTAGCTTGTACTTAGCTTGTATTGCTACAAGCTATAAACTCTCATAGCTAGCTACCTATAAGCAATGCTATTGTGTACATTAATATATACTCCCTTAGCTATAGGGAAGCTAAGGGATTAATGGTTGAGCCAGTGACAACCTGGCCAGCCAGCCAATTCCATTATTGTGTGGTATTGTGTGGTACGCCCACTTTCCACATCGATACAACATTGACAGCCACTGTATTGTGCATTGTGGTCAACTTTATGTATGCCATAATGGGTATAATTGGGGCGAGCGAAGCGAGTTCCTTTGTGAGTTTCTTACCTAGTGTGCAACGTTGAAATTTGGTCTGTCTGTCTGTGTGTGTTAGGCTCCTTCACTGGCCTTCAAGACGAAAGAAAAGGCCTGCTACTATATAACTGTTTGCGCATGCGCAAAATTATTGGATAATTTTCCCCTAAAATTTCCATACTGCTCAGAAAAATATACTGTACAGACATAGTCATACACAGAGCTATATAGCTAGCTAGCTAGAGACAGAGCTGTAGGTTTGTTGCATAGCTATTTTCATTCTGATTGTAGACTTCACCAAGGTTAGTATTAGATGGGCGTGGCCTGTCCATATAGGCTACTATCAGCTTTCACCCCGTTCAGACGATTGTCATCCACACTGTTGCAGGCTGTGAGTCTTTTGTTAACATAGCAGGCTAAGGGTAGCTATCAGAATGCTATCAGATGGGCTAGAAACCTTCAATCGAATTTTCTCCTTCAATCTACTTCCATTTGTTGTGATGTCATAAAACGTTGTTATCCGTAGCCGCCAGATACCGGTAGATGGTTAGTGCATACACAAGCAGTCGATACCAGGCCCACTTCCCTGATGATAGTGTGGCCTGGTATCGAGGCTATGTGTGTGTGTGTCTGTCATGGACTGGCACGATATTTGTTTTTCGTACTCGAGACCCTTTACCAATTTCTAGCGTGAATTAATGCGCATGGGCACCACTGGCTAGCTACACTAAGCTCTGACAAGACACAGACACTCTTGAGATGACAGGCACACCTAGCCTGCATGTATTGTTGTCTTGTGATAATAAAAACCTTGCTTGGTCCACAATACAATAATATTAACTAACAAGGGGCACTTCCAAACTACTTTTACATTTCTTAACCTCATTATGACATTAACATTTTGACCAATCCAGGCCAGCCAGCCAGCCAGCCAGCCATGCAGCTCAGTCTCAGCTATATGGTCTCAGAGTCACTATAGCTAAATAGAGCGGTGAGGCTGACTGATCACATTAACACGGGTGAACTTGGACAAACCCTTAACTCAACCGCTTTCGCTCGCCCCCCCATGACACCTTGTGTCACTCTAGTTAATAGTTAGTTATGTGCAATGGTACTAAGTAATGATATAACTAAATGGAAATTTCATCTTGGCCTAAAGTGATCACTGTTTTGCTTGCTAACTTTGAGTGGGCCATAAAACAATTGTATATACCACCAGTACAAGTAGGCCTGGTAACATTACAACTAGACACACACACTCACACACACACACACACACACACACACACACACACACACACACTCTCACCCACCCACACACACCCTCACCCACACACCACACACACACACACACACACACACACACACACACACACACACTCACCACACATGCACACAGCCAGTATCCCATACTCAGAATGGAAGGAAGCCATTCACCTCAAGCAACAAGACTCTCAACCCTCCGAACAACAAGATGAAAGTGATAAAGAAAGCGAAGAAGATGACAAAATCGAGGAGAAATCTATTAGGAGACGTTCTGGTCGGAAAACGTATCAAAATCAACTTCGTCAAAATGAAGTGCATCAAAAGGATCAAGCTGACACTGGAGAATCAAATCAAATCAGTGCTACAGATGAAGAGGTGTACGAGTTAGGTAGCTACGAGGATCAGTTGGAGGCAGTAATGAACGACTTAGATGATGACAGTTACAAGACTGCGTCAAAGAAGAGCTCAAAACTCGCCGCCCCACAGAGCAGCGGTAACAAGACACTGGGTAGAAATAGAGAAGGCACAACTGAAGTCGAGACTGTGGAGAATATTGGAGCTGGTCAAAGAGCTAACGGAAAGACCCACAAAAACTCGAAATTTGAACACGAATCACTTGCCACTAATGACTCTGAGGATCAATGCAGGTAACTGCTGGTATTGCATATTTTGTTACTTAATTACATGATCCTTACCAATTACATAAGTCTTTATTTTTGCCCACACAAGTATGCGTAATTCAATTAATCTCCTGCATAATATTTACCGGAGATTTCTCTTTTTTCCCCTGAGGCTAGCTCGTTGCCTAGTGATAACTGGAGCCAGTACCAACAGACTCAACTGGAGTGGGCCCTCTCTCACTATCCAAAGTTCTCTGAGGATCGCTGGGAAAATGTTTCTAGAGCTGTTCCTGGAAAATCAATGGTACGTACTCAAGGAGAAAATAAGCAAAGAGAGAATTCTATTTGAGCTTGAGAGTACATAACCTTAAAATTGTTGTTGTGCTATTTTTGAATGTATGCTACTTTGTAATAATTATGATGTTGAGTTCTGGCAGCCACACAAAACAGAGCGTCAACAAATTTGCAAACAATAATTGTGTTGTACAATGGAACAAAGTTTTAGCCATTATACAGAGGTGGCTTTTGTTGAGGTTTTTTTCTACACAAACTGTTCATTAGGGATAGGGACCTGGCCTCACAGTTGGCGTAGCCAGGATTTTGGGAAGGGCAGGGCTCAAATTGGTTTAGCATAGGCGCAGACTTTCATTGTAGTTTCTCTAAAAAAAGGTCATCACTTTTCCTCAGCAAGCATGCGCACATCGGATAGCCCTGCCCACATTTCAATTACATGACATCATTCTAGTAACTATGCATGCAGTAGAGCAGAATAGATTGACAGATCACGGTAATTCAAGCTAAGTTGAAATTGATGGAGCACAAAAGGGGGGGGGGCTCTAGCCCCATCAGCCCCCCTCTGCCTACGCCACTGGGTGGGCCATTTAGAGTTGTTCTACTGTATTAGCCATGTGTACAGTTTTTTGAGCCAGTCTTATACAAATCTGTTTGATTACTATGTTGTATTGTTTCACTGTGCAGGATGAGTGTGTCAAGAGATGTAAGGAGTTGTTCGAAGCTGTCAGGAAGAGAAAAGTAGACACTGGCAGATAGCTTAGTTCACAGCAAACACACTCTTATTCATAATTCCATAATTATTTTATTAGGCAAACAGATTTGTAATTTTTGTGTTGAATTCAGTGACACATAATTATCTCAAACCTCATAATTAAAAATTGTCAATGTTAACAATTAGCAAAAATTTGGTCTACCTGCCCTGAATAAGTAGCAGTTAAGCCGCCCTCGAAAGTTACCTGTGATTGAATGCTGCAGCAGCTCAGCTCAGATCAGAAGGACACTGGAGATATTCAAGAGTTGCATTTGTTCTGAGTCTGCACACTGCACCATGGCCAGTTGGAGAGAGACCAGGTGCATAAAATATTGCAGAGAATTGCAGCTGCATTCTAGCTCAGTGTTTGTATAGCTATCAGTCTGATAATGCATGTGTGAGTGATAGGTATAATTATTCATAGCCTCATAAATTAACAATAGCTAAGTTTGTGTTTTTATGCTGCAATTGCTCTTCAGACTACTTTTTCACATTGTATTTTTGAATTTAAAGTGCTGACATTGCACAGCAGGGGTGCAAGTGTGAGATTTTGAATGTCAATAGTATAGTAGATGAGCCCAACCTATTGGTCATACAAAACCACAAGTTGTAAAAATTGCTCATGCATGGGTAGGAATGCAACAGCTCACATCCTGTTACTCTCTAGAGATTCAGGCATGCATATCATATATCGCATGGGGAGGTCAGGTTTTTGTGTATGCATGGGGAAATTTCGTGGAGGTTAGCTTGCCCACGAAAATTATCCGCTATACATGTATAGAAATGGGGCAACGCCTAACTTGAGCCCTGAGCCTAACCAACCATCCATTAATTTTGCAGCATGCATAATTACGTCATGCTTCGATGTTATGCACCTATACTTACCCTTACATGAAATAATTAATTTCATGCATGTGCAATATCATTGCCTAACTCATGCACTACAGTAAATGTTAATTGATGTACTCCCTTTTCATTCTGCAGCTTTCTCATATTGCTACTCACTTCAGTGTGCATGACAATGCCCTCAAACTCATCAACGCAACCTGGTAAAACCTGCAAGTTGTTTTTGTAAACCTTAATTTGATGTGACTCTTGCATATAGGGAACAATGTTTTGGCCTTTATACACAGAGGGTGCCTTTGTTGAGAGGTTGTTTTGTACACAAACTGTTCATTTGGGACCTGAGTGCCTGATGGCCGTTATATAGCAACTGGCTTTTATTCGGAGGTGGTTGTTAACAGAGGTTCCACTGTATATTAATTAAAAGGTCACTATAAATTATACTTTGGACCCGCATGCACAGTTAAAAGCCTTTTTTTAAGACAAAATTAATGTCCACACTGACAGTGACTTGCCTCATGCCCGCAGCCACTACAAGCATATATAGCTTCAATCCTTCACAGATTTTTACCCTTCGAATTGAAAGTGGGCGTGGGGACGAGGCTATCATTTACATGTGCACTAGCTGATTCACAAACTGCAATAATTTATAGGTACAAAACTGTAGTATAGACATGTATGGTCCAATTGCAGTTCCTCTTCCTGGACTACTTTGTGAGGTGACGGGTGAGATCCCCTTCGCTGTCTGCGAACCTACAGTATTTCCAGATCCAGTGTGTCATGCGGTCTACCGATATAATGGCACAACATTCACACCATCAGTAAGATAATTAATTATAAACATGTATATCCTTCACGCATGCTTGCATGTTTGCATGTATATTGGCCTGTGCCTAAATTCATTTTGTGTCTAACCAAAATTTAACGGATTATTTTTTTCAGCACTTATCTTGTCACTCGGGAGAACACTGTGTTCCATATACTAATAACTGTATACTGGAATTGGTTTCTCCTTTCGAGGACGAGGACGGAAATTTAGAGTATTCTTGTTGTTGCAATGCCACATTGTGCAATCAAGAAAGAACAGATGATGATGAACCTAGAATTATTTTCCCCATCCCTAATGAACCAATTACAACAACAACAACTACAACCGTTACCGTGACGATGGTACAAGGTCTACCGGATGGCACCATTACTGCAATAGTGGTTACTCTTGCAATTATCGCCCTAGTCGTAGTAATGTTTGCTATCGGTGTCATCTTTTTCTGTTGGAAACGGTGCAGAAATGATGAATACCTAGTCACTAATGACACTGGCAGACCGTATCCTACATACACAGGGAGTAGACCTAACCTGACAGGGCTGCTGTTGTCTGAAGCAGTACTAGGAGAAGGGAGCGATGGTGTTGTGTATGAGGGAACGTATCAAGAGAATAAGGTCGCCGTGAAGGTGAGTGAGTGACTATACTAATTATATGTACACAGTCGGTACGGGTGGTGCAGGGCTCAGATTATCGGAGCCATTTGCTATTTCTTGATTTATATATATATATATGTAGTAGTTATAGACTGAGTATAATTATGTTACATGTATGCACATAATTAGAGGCTATATAGTTATGTGCTATGTTTGTTAATGTCGTGTAATCATACCGTACCCTCACATTAATAGGCCCGTGCACAGTCCTCTAATAAGCCTAAACTGCTTCCAGAAAAGGGTGCATGGGCGTATTTTAGCGAGGGTATACAGTATATTGGCAATTTGGTATTTGAATGCGGCATCGAATAATTCCATAATTACTGCAGGTTTTTCGGGAGAATTCCAGAGAGAGATTCTTCAGAGAGGTGGCAGTGTACACATCCTCCAGTGTCGACCACCAGAACATTCTCAAGTTCATCGGACACGATGAGAAAGAGATGAGACTGGTGGTTGCACTGCACACCCGGGGCTCTGTGTACACTGTCATCCAGAGGCAGGTGCTGACGTTAGCTGAATTCCAGCTCCTAGGAAAGTCAATATCATGTGGTGAGTACCGTATAGCGGATTATTTCGAGGGTATAAATTTTTGCAGAAATGCCTTTAGAAAGGTTTTCAGGGATTTAGCATGCATGCAATAATAAATTCACGGTTATAAATGTTCGCGATATATACATGCTTAATCTGCGAAAACCACAAACATTTATACCCTCGAAATATACCCGCTATTGATATACGGTATATGTCCTTTTGCCTGGCAATTTTCAAAACAGAATCCCCTTCAAGAAAATTATAATTATGTATAGCTGATAGGAAAGTACACGGTAATTTTCTCAGCTATAATCAAAGCGTATAACTCTATATATCTTTACTCTCTATTATAACTTTGGCTATAATTATATACACATGCAGGACTGGGATTTCTTCACAGAAGCAGGCCACCGTGCATAGTGCACGGTGATTTGAAAACTGGGAACATTCTGATGAAACACAATGGAGAAGCTGCTCTGGCAGACTTTGGCCACAGTAGGCAATTTTTTACTGAGGATGTGAAGGTACGTATACTTTCGTAATTGTCTACTTATATATAGCGAGTAAATTTGGCGATTTGGTGAACAAGCTTAAGGTGAGGGTCACCAATGTTTCAGTTTGATACTTAGTCCCATGCAGAAGGTCATGGCAATCATGCTGCATGCATCGTCAAACCAACTAACTTCGTTGCCTCATTCACTAAAATTAGTATTAGGCTCACAAATGTACCCGCTATATGTTATCTGGGAATTTCCTATAGCTTGCAATTGTCTCCGACGATTTCCTCAAAAGCCATTCTTTTGACAATTTTCCTGAAATCTGAAGAAACGAACTTATAAGGATATATAGGGTTCGATCCTTATAAAGTTCGTTTCTTCAAATGTTATTACCTGAAGTGCCACTAAGACTCATACCACTAATAAACCACGATTCAGGAACCAATGACAGCCGGTACACCCATGTATGCCGCACCAGAGCTGATGAAAGTCAGGGTGAATAGTAGGACTGATGCTAAAGCTACTGATTCTTATTCCCTTGGTGTGGTTATATACGAGCTGTTAACCAGAACTCAACGAGATCAAGGTATGAATAAGTGTAATTTATGCGTTTAAGCAAGGAAATAAGTTTATCGCATAAATAATAATTATAGCATTCTGCTTTCCGAGCCGCCACAACTTTTATGCTCACATAAATAATTATATTCTAGCACTATATACAAATATTATAGCTAGGCCCTAGTTTTGGCAGAAACACATCAAGTATAATTATATACATGCAATAATTATAGAGGTTATAGTACAACTTGATAGGTCGTTTATATTAGTGCAGCAACTTTGATGATGAATTGTACCCTCACCACTCACTCACACACAGAGGAAGTGGAAGCGTACCGGCAACCGATGAGTGAGAAATTAGATGGAATTCAACAGCCTACAATAGATGAGATGAGAAGGCACATTCACAACAACAGTTATAGACCAAATATCCCTAAAAAATTCGATGTGAGTTTCGTTTAATATTTCACTCCCGTAATATATTTTACCTCGATCCTCCGCACTAAAGAAGTACAATTGCAAACTCCACATGATACGTACTTTTGTTAATGACATATAATTATAGCACTCAAATAATAATATACACCGCAGGTATTTCCTGAGCTAGTCAAACTTGTACAAGACTTGTGGAGTGACGCTGCTGAGACCAGGCCGAAAGCAGAAGCAGCCTACAATGCTTTTATTGAATTTGGGTTGTTAATTGTAAGTTATGGAATTAATAATAGACAAACAGTATAATAAAGTTGGTATTTAATAGCTAAACACTCAGATTTTGTGCGAAAGTTGTAGTTAAATATCATTATGTATACATACATACTAATTTGGTATATAAATGGAGCTACATACTAACGTCTCTATGACTCTTGTTTGCAGGCATCTCGCAGTCTAGCCTCGACCTCGTGCACAGATGAACATCTATCCCACCAATCCTCCCTAGAGACTGCAGAGACTGCATTTTAACTATATATACTGTCTTAGGTCTATACCTTGTGAGTTAACACTGGCCATGGTTACCTTGTTGAAGAACCTAGCTGTATAATTATATTGTCTAGTATTTATTGTCAGTAGAACTGTACAGTTTTGTTTTGTCAGTAGAACCTGTGCAGTTTCAATTATTGTCTAGTATTTATTGTCAGTAGAAAACCTGTACAGTTTTTGTTTTAATTGTCAGCTAATGTTTATTGTTGGGGATAATGCGCATGCGCCACAAAGGCTTTGCAAAAGGTGGGTGGGGCATTGCAAGTATCATCCTGCCATTTTAATAGGGGTCCCTCGTGGTTCGCTATCACAGATAGTAACTATAATTTATAGTATCTATGCTAGAAGTATCACAGAGCTAGAGCAGGGTAAGTTGCTTAAATGTGAATTAAATGCACATGTACGTACGTGTACATTTAGTATAAATCTAGACTGAGGCTGGTACACAAAGTTGTTTTTTAGCTTGTACTTAGCTTGTATTGCTACAAGCTATAAACTCTCATAACTAGCTACCTATAAGCAATGCTATTGTGTACATTAATATATACTCCCTTAGCTATAGGGAAGCTAAGGGATTAATGGTTGAACCAGTGACAACCTGGCCAGCCAGCCAATTCCATTATTGTGTGGTATTGTGTGGTACGCCCACTTTCCACATCGATACAACATTGACAGCCACTGTATTGTGCATTGTGGTCAACTTTATGTATGCCATAATGGGTATAATTGGGGCGAGCGAAGCGAGTTCCTTTGTGAGTTTCTTACCTAGTGTGCAACGTTGAAATTTGGTCTGTCTGTCTGTGTGTGTTAGGCTCCTTCACTGGCCTTCAAGACGAAAGAAAAGGCCTGCTACTATATAACTGTTTGCGCATGCGCAAAATTATTGGATAATTTTCCCCTAAAATTTCCATACTGCTCAGAAAAATATACTGTACAGACATAGTCATACACAGAGCTATATAGCTAGCTAGCTAGAGACAGAGCTGTAGGTTTGTTGCATAGCTATTTTCATTTTGATTGTAGACTTCACCAAGGTTAGTATTAGATGGGCGTGGCCTGTCCATATAGGCTACTATCAGCTTTCACCCCGTTCAGACGATTGTCATCCACACTGTTGCAGGCTGTGAGTCTTTTGTTAACATAGCAGGCTAAGGGTAGCTATCAGAATGCTATCAGATGGGCTAGAAACCTTCAATCGAATTTTCTCCTTCAATCTACTTCCATTTGTTGTGATGTCATAAAACGTTGTTATCCGTAGCCGCCAGATACCGGTAGATGGTTAGTGCATACACAAGCAGTCGATACCAGGCCCACTTCCCTGATGATAGTGTGGCCTGGTATCGAGGCTATGTGTGTGTGTGTCTGTCATGGACTGGCACGATATTTGTTTTTCGTACTCGAGACCCTTTACCAATTTCTAGCGTGAATTAATGCGCATGGGCACCACTGGCTAGCTACACTAAGCTCTGACAAGACACAGACACTCTTGAGATGACAGGCACACCTAGCCTGCATGTATTGTTGTCTTGTGATAATAAAAACCTTGCTTGGTCCACAATACAATAATATTAACTAACAAGGGGCACTTCCAAACTACTTTTACATTTCTTAACCTCATTATGACATTAACATTTTGACCAATCCAGGCCAGCCAGCCAGCCAGCCAGCCATGCAGCTCAGTCTCAGCTATATGGTCTCAGAGTCACTATAGCTAAATAGAGCGGTGAGGCTGACTGATCACATTAACACGGGTGAACTTGGACAAACCCTTAACTCAACCGCTTTCGCTCGCCCCATGACACCTTGTGTCACTCTAGTTAATAGTTAGTTATGTGCAATGGTACTAAGTAATGATATAACTAAATGGAAATTTCATCTTGGCCTAAAGTGATCACTGTTTTGCTTGCTAACTTTGAGTGGGCCATAAAACAATTGTATATACCACCAGTACAAGTAGGCCTGGTAACATTACAACTAGACACACACACACACACACACACACACACACACACACACACACACACACACACACACAACACACACACACACACACACACACACACACACACACACACACACTCACACACACACACCACACACACACACACACACACACACACACACACACACATGCACACAGCCAGTATCCCATACTCAGAATGGAAGGAAGCCATTCACCTCAAGCAACAAGAGTCTCAACCCTCCGAACAACAAGATGAAAGTAATAAAGAAAGCGAAGAAGATGACAAAATCGAGGAGAAATCTATTAGGAGACGTTCTGGTCGGAAAACGTATCAAAATCAACTTCGTCAAAATGAAGTGCATCAAAAGGATCAAGCTGACACCGGAGAATCAAATAAAATCAGTGCTACAGATGAAGAGGGGTACGAGTCAGGTAGCTACGAGGATCAGTTGGAGGCAGTAATGAGCGACTTAGATGATGACAGTTACAAGACTGCGTCAAAGAAGAGCTCAAAACTCGCCGTCCCACAGAGCAGCGGTAACAAGACACTGGGTAGAAATAGAGAAGGCACAACTGAAGTCGAGACTGTGGAGAATATTGGAGCTGGTCAAAGAGCTAACGGAAAGACCCACAAAAACTCGAAATTGGAATACGAATCACTAATTGCCACTAATGAGTCTGAGGATCAATGCAGGTAACTGCTGGTATTGCATATTTTGTTACTTAATTACATGATCCTTACCAATTACATAAGTCTTTATTTTTGCCCACACAAGTATGCGTAATTCAATTAATCTCCTGCATAATATTTACCGGAGATTTCTCTTTTTTCCCCTGAGGCTAGCTCGTTGCCTAGTGATAACTGGAGCCAGTACCAACAGACTCAACTGGAGTGGGCCCTCTCTCACTATCCAAAGTTCTCTGAGGATCGCTGGGAAAATGTTTCTAAAGCTGTTCCTGGAAAATCAATGGTACGTACTCAAGGAGAAAATAAGCAAAGAGAGAATTCTATTTGAGCTTGAGAGTACATGTATATAACCTTAAAATTGTTGTTGTGCTATTTTTGCATGTGTATGCTACTTTGTAATAATTATGATGTTGAGTTCTGGCAGCCACACAAAACAGAGCTTCAACAAATTTGCAAACAATAATTGTGTTGTACAATGGAACAAAGTTTTAGCCATTATACAGACGTGGCTTTTGTTGAGGTTTTTTTCTACACAAACTATTCATTAGGGATAGGGACCTGGCCTCACAGTTGGCGTAGCCAGGATTTTGGGAAGGGCAGGGCTCAAATTGGTTTAGCATAGGCGCAGACTTTCATTGTAGTTTCTCTAAAAAAAGGTCATCACTTTTCCTCAGCAAGCATGCGCACATCGGATAGCCCTGCCTACATTTAAATTACATGACATCATTCTAGTAACTATGCATGCAGTAGAGCAGAATAGATTGACAGATCACGGTAATTCAAGCTAAGTTGAAATTGATGGAGCACAAAAGGGGGGGGGGGCTCTAGCCCCATCAGCCCCCCTCTGCCTACGCCACTGGGTGGGCCATTTAGAGTTGTTCTACTGTATTAGCCATGTGTACAGTTTTTTGAGCCAGTCTTATACAAATCTGTTTGATTACTATGTTGTATTGTTTCACTGTGCAGGATGAGTGTGTCAAGAGATGTAAGGAGTTGTTCGAAGCTGTCAGGAAGAGAAAAGTAGACACTGGCAGATAGCTTAGTTCACAGCAAACACACTCTTATTCATAATTCCATAATTATTTTATTAGGCAAACAGATTTGTAATTTTTGTGTTGAATTCAGTGACACATAATTATCTCAAACCTCATAATTAAAAATTGTCAATGTTAACAATTAGCAAAAATTTGGTCTACCTGCCCTGAATAAGTAGCAGTTAAGCCGCCCTCGAAAGTTACCTGTGATTGAATGCTGCAGCAGCTCAGCTCAGATCAGGACACTGGAGATATTCAAGAGTTGCATTTGTTCTGAGTCTGCACACTGCACCATGGCCAGTTGGAGAGAGACCAGGTGCATAAAATATTGCAGAGAATTGCAGCTGCATTCTAGCTCAGTGTTTGTATAGCTATCAGTCTGATAATGCATGTGCATGTGTGAGTGATAGGTATAATTATTCATAGCCTCATAAATTAACAATAGCTAAGTTTGTGTTTTTATGCTGCAATTGCTCTTCAGACTACTTTTTCACATTGTATTTTTGAATTTAAAGTGCTGACATTGCACAGCAGGGGTGCAAGTGTGAGATTTTGAATGTCAATAGTATAGTAGATGAGCCCAACCTATTGGTCATACAAAACCACAAGTTGTAAAAATTGCTCATGCATGGGTAGGAATGCAACAGCTCACATCCTGTTACTCTCTAGAGATCAAGGCATATCATATATCGCATGGGGAGGTCAGGTTTTTGTGTATGCATGGGAAAATTTCGTGGAGGTTAGCTTGCCCACGAAAATTATCCGCTATACATGTATAGAAATGGGGCAACGCCTAACTTGAGCCCTGAGCCTAACCATCCATTAATTTTGCAGCATGCATAATTACGTCATGCTTCGATGTTATGCACCTATACTTACCCTTACATGAAATAATTAATTTCATGCATGTGCAATATCATTGCCTAACTCATGCACTACAGTAAATGTTAATTGATGTACTCCCTTTTCATTCTGCAGCTTTCTCATATTGCTACTCACTTCAGTGTGCATGACAATGCCCTCAAACTCATCAACGCAACCTGGTAAAACCCGCAAGTTGTTTTTATAAACCTTAATTTGATGTGACTCTTGCATAGGGAACATGCAATGTTTTGGCCTTTATACACAGAGGGGTGCCTTTGTTGAGAGGTTGTTTTGTACACAAACTGTTCATTTGGGACCTGGCCGTTATATAGCAACTGGCCTTTATTCGGAGGTGGTTGTTAACAGAGGTTCCACTGCATGCATGTATATTAATTAAAAGGTCACTATAAATTATACTTTGGACCCGCATGCACAGTTAAAAGCCTTTTTTTAAGTTATGTCCACACTGACAGTGACTTGCCTCATGCCCGCAGCCACTACAAGCATATATAGCTTCAATCCTTCACAGATTTTTACCCTTCGAATTGAAGGTGGGCGTGGGGACGAGGCTATCATTTACATGTGCACTAGCTGATTCACAAACTGCAATAATTTATAGGTACAAAACTGTAGTATAAACATGTATGGTCCAATTGCAGTTCCTCTTCCTGGACTACTTTGTGAGGTGACGGGTGAGATCCCCTTCGCTGTCTGCGAACCTACAGTATTTCCAGATCCAGTGTGTCATGCGGTCTACCGATATAATGGCACAACATTCACACCATCAGTAAGATAAATAATTATAAACATATATCCTTCACGCATGCTTGCATGTTTGCATGTATATTGGCCGGTGCCTAAATTCATTTTGTGTCTAACCAAAATTTAACGGATTATTTTTTTCAGCACTTATCTTGTCACTCGGGAGAACACTGTGTTCCATATACTAATAACTGTATACTGGAATTGGTTTCTCCTTTCGAGGACGAGGACGGAAATTTAGAGTATTCTTGTTGCTGCAATGCCACATTGTGCAATCAAGAAAGAACAGATGATGATGAACCTAGAATTATTTTCCCCATCCCTAATGAACCAATTACAACAACAACAACTACAACCGTTACCGTGACGATGGTACAAGGTCTACCGGATGGCACCATTACTGCAATAGTGGTTACTCCTGCAATTATCGCCCTAGTCGTAGTAATGTTTGCTATCGGTGTCATCTTTTTCTGTTGGAAACGGTGCAGAAATGATGAATACCTAGTCACTAATGACACTGGCAGACCGTATCCTACATACACAGGGAGTAGACCTAACCTGACAGGGCTGCTGTTGTCTGAAGCAGTACTAGGAGAAGGGAGCGATGGTGTTGTGTATGAGGGAACGTATCAAGAGAATAAGGTTGCCGTGAAGGTGAGTGAGTGACTATAATAATTATATGTACACAGTCGGTACGGGTGGTGCAGGGCTCAGATTATCGGAGCCATTTAATTTGCTATTTCTTAATTTATATATATATATATATAATAGTAGTTATAGACTGAGTATAATTATGTTACATGTATGCACATAATTAGAGGCTATATAGTTATGTGCTATGTTTGTTAATGTCGTGCATTCTCTCTAATCATACCGTACCCTCGCATTAATAGGCCCGTGCGCAGTCCTCTAATAAGCCTAAACTGCTTCAAGAAAAGGGTGGGCGTATTTTTGCGAGGGTATACAGTATATTGGCAATTTGGTATTTGAATGCGGCATCGAATAATTCCATAATTACTGCAGGTTTTTCGGGAGAATTCCAGAGAGAGATTCTTCAGAGAGGTGGCAGTGTACACATCCTCCAGTGTCGACCACCAGAACATTCTCAAGTTCATCGGACACGATGAGAAAGAGATGAGACTGGTGGTTGCACTGCACACCCGGGGCTCTGTGTACACTGTCATCCAGAGGCAGGTGCTGACATTAGCTGAATTCCAGCTCCTAGGAAAGTCAATATCATGTGGTGAGTACCGTATAGCGGATTATTTCGAGGGTATAAATTTTCGCAGAAATGCCTTTAGAAAGGTTTTCAGGGATTTAGCATGCATGCAATAATAAATTCACGGTTATAAATGTTCGCGATATATACATGCTTAATCCGCGAAAACCACAAACATTTATACCCTCGAAATATACCCGCTATTGATATACGGTATATGTCCTTTTGCCTGGCAATTTTCAAAACAGAATCCCCTTCAAGAAAATTATAATTATGTATAGCTGATATGAAAGTACACGGTAATTTTCTCAGCTATAATCAAAGCGTATAACTCTATATATCTTTACTCTATTATAACTTTGGTTATAATTATATACACATGCAGGACTGGGATTCCTGCACAGAAGCAGGCCACCGTGCATAGTGCACGGTGATTTAAAAACTGCGAACATTCTGATTAAACAGAACGGAGAAGCTGCTCTGGCAGACTTTGGCCACAGTAGGCAATTTTTTACTGAGGATGTGAAGGTACGTATACTTTCTTAAAATGTAATTGTCTATAATTATAGTATAATTATATATAGTGGGTAAATTTTGCGATTTGGTGGAACAAGCTTAAGTGAGCGTCGCCAATGTTTTAGTTTGATACTTATAGTCCCATGCAGAAGGTCATGGCAATCATGCTGCATGCATCGTCAAACCAACTAACTTCGTTGCCTCATTCACTAAAATTAGTATTAGGCTCACAAATGTACCCGCTATATGTTATCTGGGAATTTCCTATAGCTTGCAATTGTCTCCGACGATTTCCTCAAAAGCCATTCTTTTGACAATTTTCCTGAAATCTGAAGAAGTGAACTTATAAGGATATATAGGGTTCGATCCTTATAAAGTTCGTTTCTTCAAATGTTATTACCTGAAGTGCCGCTAAGACTCATACCACTAATAAACCACGATTCAGGAACCAATGACAGCCGGTACACCCATGTATGCCGCACCAGAGCTGATGAAAGTCAGGGTGAATAGCAGGACTGATGCTAAAGCTACTGATTCTTATTCCCTTGGTGTGGTTATATACGAGCTGTTAACCAGAACTCAACGAGATCAAGGTATGAATAAGTGTAATTTATGCGTTTAAGCAAGGAAATAAGTTTATCGCATAAATAATAATTATAGCATTCTGCTTTCCGAGCCGCCACAACTTTTATGCTCACATATATTCTAGCACTATATACAAATATTATAGCTAGGCCCTAGTTTTGGCAGAAACACATCAAGTATAATTATATACATGCAATAATTATAGAGGTTATAGTACAACTTGATAGGTCGTTTATATTAGTGCAGCAACTTTGATGATGAATTGTCCCTCACCACTCACACACACACAGAGGAAGTAGAAGCGTACCGGCAACCGATGAGTGAGAAATTAGCTGGAATTCAACAGCCTACAATAGACGAGATGAGAAGGCACATTCACAACAACAGTTATAGACCAAATATCCCTAAAAAATTCGATGTGAGTTTCGTTTAATATTTCACTCCCGTAATATATTTTACCTCGATCCTCCGCACTAAAGAAGTACAATTGCAAACTCCACATGATACGTGCTTTTGTTAATGACATATAATTATAGCACTCAAATAATAATATACACCGCAGGTATTTCCTGAGCTAGTCAAACTTGTACAAGACTTGTGGAGTGACGCTGCTGAGACCAGGCCGAAAGCAGAAGCAGCCTACAATGCTTTTATTGAATTTGGGTTGTTAATTGTAAGTTATGGAATTAATAATAGACAAACAGTATAATAAAGTTGGTATTTAATAGCTAAACACTCAGATTTTGTGCGAAAGTTGTAGTTAAATATCATTATGTATACATACATACTAATTTGGTATATAAATGGAGCTACATACTAACGTCTCTATGACTCTTGTTTGCAGGCATCTCGCAGTCTAGCCTCGACCTCGTGCACAGATGAACATCTATCCCACCAATCCTCCCTAGAGACTGCAGAGACTGCATTTTAACTATATATACTGTCTTAGGTCTATACCTTGTGAGTTAACACTGGCCTGGCCATGGTTAACTTGTTAAAGAACCTAGCTGTATAATTATATTGTCTAGTATTTATTGTAAGTAGAACTGTACAGTTTTGTTTTGTCAGTAGAACCTGTGCAGTTTCAATTATTGTCTAGTATTTATTGTCAGTAGAAAACCTGTACAGTTTTTGTTTTAATAATAATTATTGTCAGCTAATGTTTATTGTTGGGGATAATGCGCATGCGCCACAAAGGCTTTGCAAAAGGTGGGTGGGGCATTGCAAGTATCATCCTGCCATTTTAATAGAGGTCCCTCGTGGTTCCCTATCACAGATAGTAACTATAATTTATAGTATCTATGCTGGAAGTATCACAGAGCTAGAGCAGGGTAAGTTGCTTAAATGTGAATTAAATGCACATGTACGTACGTGTACATTTAGTATAAATCTAGACTGAGGCTGGTACACAAAGTTGTTTTTTAGCTTGTACTTAGCTTGTATTGCTACAAGCTATAAACTCTCATAGCTAGCTACCTATAAGCAATGCTATTGTGTACATTAATATATACTCCCTTAGCTATAGGGATTAATGGTTGAGCCAGTGACAACCTGGCCAGCCAGCCAATTCCATTATTGTGTGTACTGTGTAGTGGTACGCCCACTTTCCACATCGATACAACATTGACAGCCACTGTATTGTGCATTGTGGTCAACTTTATGTATGCCATAATGGGTATAATTGGGGCGAGCGAAGCGAGTTCCTTTGTGAGTTTCTTACCTAGTGTGCAACGTTGAAATTTGGTCTGTCTGTCTGTGTGTGTTAGGCTCCTTCACTGGCCTTCAAGACGAAAGAAAAGGCCTGCTACTATATAACTGTTTGCGCATGCGCAAAATTATTGGATAATTTTCCCCTAAAATTTCCATACTGCTCAGAAAAATATACTGTACAGACATAGTCATACACAGAGCTATATAGCTAGCTAGCTAGAGACAGAGCTGTAGGTTTGTTGCATAGCTATTTTCATTCTGATTGTAGACTTCACCAAGGTTAGTATTAGATGGGCGTGGCCTGTCCATATAGGCTACTGTCAGCTTTCACTCCGTTCAGACGATTGTCATCCACACTGTTGCAGGCTGTGAGTCTTTTGTTAACATAGCAGGCTAAGGGTAGCTATCAGAATGCTATCAGATGGGCTAGAAACCTTCAATCGAATTTTCTCCTTCAATCTACTTCCATTTGTTGTGATGTCATAAAACGTTGTTATCCGTAGCCGCCAGATACCGGTAGATGGTTAGTGCATACACAAGCAGTCGATACCAGGCCCACTTCCCTGATGATAGTGTGGCCTGGTATCGAGGCTATGTGTGTGTGTGTCTGTCATGGACTGGCACGATATTTGTTTTTCGTACTCGAGACCCTTTACCAACTTCTAGCTTGAATTAATGCGCATGGGCACAACTGGCTAGCTACACTAAGCTCTGACAAGACACAGACACTCTTGAGATCACAGGCACGCCTAGCCTGCATGTATTGTTGTCTTGTGATAATAAAAACCTTGCTTGGTCCACAATACAATAATATTAACTAACAAGGGGCACTTTCAAACTACTTTTACATTTCTTAACCTCATTATGACATTAACATTTTGACCAATCCAGGGGCCAGCCAGCCAGCCATGCAGCTCAGTCTCAGCTATATGGTCTCGGAGTCACTATAGCTAAATAGAGCGGTGAGGCTGACTGATCACATTAACACGGGTGAACTTAGACAAACCCTTAACTCAACCGCTTTCGCTCGCCCCCCCATGACACCTTGTGTCACTCTAGTTAATAGTTAGTTATGTGCAATGGTACTAAGTAATGATATAACTAAATGGAAATTTCATCTTGGCCTAAAGTGATCACTGTTTTGCTTGCTAACTTTGAGTGGGCCATAAAACAATTGTATATACCACCAGTACAAGTAGGCCTGGTAACATTACAACTAGACACACACACTCACACCCTCACACACACACACACACACACTCACCACACATGCACACAGCCAGTATCCCATACTCAGAATGGAAGGAAACCATTCACCTCAAGCAACAAGACTCTCAACCCTCTGAACAACAAGATGAAAGTGATAAAGAAAGCGAAGAAGATGACAAAATCGAGGAGAAACCTATTAGGAGACGTTCTGGTCGGAAAACGTATCAAAATCAACTTCGTCAAAATGAAGTGCATCAAAAGGATCAAGCTGACACCGGAGAATCAAATAAAATCAGTGCTACAGATGAAGAGGTGTACGAGTTAGGTAGCTACGAGGATCGTTTGAGGCAGTAATGAACGACTTAGATGATGACAGTTACAAGACTGCGTCAAAGAAGAGCTCAAAACTCGCCGTCCCACAGAGCAGCGGTAACAAGACACTGGGTAGAAATAGAGAAGGCACAACTGAAGTCGAGACTGTGGAAAATATTGGAGCTGGTCAAAGAGCTAACGGAAAGATCCACAAAAACTCGAAATTGGAACACGAATCACTAGCCCCTAATGACTCTGAGGATCAATGCAGGTAACTGCTAGTATTGCATATTTTGTTACTTAATTACATGATCCTTACCAATTACATAAGTCTTTATTTTTGCCCACACAAGTATACGTAATTCAATCAATCTCCTGCATAATATTTACCGGAGATTTCTTTTTTTTCCCCTGAGACTAGCTCATTGCCTAGTGATATCTGGAGCCAGTACCAACAGACTCAACTGGAGTGGGCCCTCTCTCACTATCCAAAGTTCTCTGAGGATCGCTGGGAAAATGTTTCTAAAGCTGTTCCTGGAAAATCAATGGTACGTACTCAAGGAGAAAATAAGCAAAGAGAGAATTCTATTTGAGCTTGAGAGTACATAACCTTAAAATTGTTGTTGTGCTATTTTTGCATGTGTATGCTACTTTGTAATAATTATGATGTTGAGTTCTGGCAGCCACACAAAACAGAGCGTCAACAAATTTGCAAACAATAATTGTGTTGTACAATGGAACAAAGTGTTAGCCATTATACAGAGGTGGCTTTTGTTGAGGTTTTTTTCTACACAAACTGTTCATTAGGGATAGGGACCTGGCCTCACAGTTGGCGTAGCCAGGATTTTGGGAAGGGCAGGGCTCAAATTGGTTTAGCATAGGTGCAGACTTTCATTGTAGTTTCTCTAAAAAAAGGTCATCACTTTTTCTCAGCAAGCATGCGCACATCGGATAGCCCTGCCCACATTTCAATTACATGACATCATTCTAGTAACTATGCATGCAGTAGAGCAGAATAGATTGACAGATCACGGTAATTCAAGCTAAGTTGAAATTGATGGAGCACAAAAGGGGGGGGGGGGCTCTAGCCCCATCAGCCCCCCTCTGCCTACGCCACTGGGTGGGCCATTTAGAGTTATTCTACTGTATTAGCCATGTGTACAGTTTTTTGAGCCAGTCTTATACAAATCTGTTTGATTACTATGTTGTATTGTTTCACTGTGCAGGATGAGTGTGTCAAGAGATGTAAGGAGTTGTTCGAAGCTGTCAGGAAGAGAAAAGTAGACACTGGCAGATAGTTTAGTTCACAACAAACACACTCTTATTCATAATTCCATAATTATTTTATTAGGCAAACAGATTTGTAATTTTTGTGTTGAATTCAGTGACACATAATTATCTCAAACCTCATAATTAAAAATTGTCAATGTTAACATAACAATTAGCAAAAATTTGGTCTACCTGCCCTGAATAAGTAGCAGTTAAGCCGCCCTCGAAAGTTACCTGTGATTGAATGCTGCAGCAGCTCAGCTCAGATCAGAAGGACACTGGAGATATTCAAGAGTTGCATTTGTTCTGAGTCTGCACACTGCACCATGGCCAGTTGGAGAGAGACCAGGTGCATAAAATATTGCAGAGAATTGCAGCTGCATTCTAGCTCAGTGTTTGTATAGCTATCAGTCTGATAATGTGCATGTGTGAGTGATAGGTATAATTATTCATAGCCTCATAAATTAACAATAGCTAAGTTTGTGTTTTTATGCTGCAATTGCTCTTCAGACTACTTTTTCACATTGTATTTTTGAATTTAAAGTGCTGACATTGCACAGCAGGGGTGCAAGTGTGAGATTTTGAATGTCAATAGTATAGTAGATGAGCCCAACCTATTGGTCATACAAAACCATAAGTTGTAAAAATTGCTCATGCATGGGTAGGAATACAACAGCTCACATCCTGTTACTCTCTAGAGATCAAGGCATATCATATATCGCATGGGGAGGTCAGGTTTTTGTGTATGCATGGGGGAAATTTCGTGGAGGTTAGCTTGCCCACGAAAATTATCCGCTATACATGTATAGAAATGGGGCAACGCCTAACTTGAGCCCTGAGCCTAACCATCCATTAATTTTGCAGCATGCATAATTACGTCATGCTTCGATGTTATGCACCTATACTTACCCTTACATGAAATAATTAATTTCGTGCACGTGCAATATCATTGCCTAACTCATGCACTACAGTAAATGTTAATTGATGTACTCCCTTTTCATTCTGCAGCTTTCTCATATTGCTACTCACTTCAGTGTGCATGACAATGCCCTCAAACTCATCAACGCAACCTGGTAAAACCCGCAAGTTGTTTTTGTAAACCTTAATTTGATGTGACTCTTGCATATAGGGAATAATGTTTTGGCCTTTATACACAGAGGGGTGCCTTTGTTGAGAGGTTGTTTTGTACACAAACTGTTCATTTGGGACCTGGCCGTTATATAGCAACTGGCCTTTATTCGGAGGTGGTTGTTAACAGAGATTCCACTGTATATTAATTAAAGGGTCACTATAAATTATACTTTGGACCCGCATGCACAGTTAAAAGCCTTTTTTTAAGACAAAATTAATGTCCACAGTGACTTGCCTCATGCCCGCAGCCACTACAAGCATATATAGCTTCAATCCTTCACAGCTTTTTACCCTTCGAATTGAAGGTGGGCATGGGGACGAGGCTATCATTTACATGTGCACTAGCTGATTCACAAACTGCAATAATTTATAGGTACAAAACTGTAGTATAGACATGTATGGTCCAATTGCAGTTCCTCTTCCTGGACTACTTTGTGAGGTGACGGGTGAGATCCCCTTCGCTGTCTGCGAACCAACAATATATCCAGACCCAGTTTGTCATGCAGTCTACCGATATAATGGGATAACATTCATACCATCAGTAAGATAAACATGTATATCCTTCACGCATGCATGTATGTTTGCATGTATATTGGCCGGTGCCTAAATTCATTTTGTGTCTAACCAAAATTTATTTTTTTCAGCACTTATCTTGTCACTCGGGAGAACACTGTGTTCCATATGCTAATAACTGTATACTGGAATTGGTTTCTCCTTTCGAGGACGAGGACGGAAATTTAGAGTATTCTTGTTGTTGCAATGCCACATTGTGCAATCAAGAAAGAACAGATGATGATGAACCTAGAATTATTTTCCCCATCCCTAATGAACCAATTACAACAACAACAACTACAACCGTTACCGTGACGATGGTACAAGGTCTACCGGATGGCACCATTACTGCAATAGTGGTTACTCTTGCAATTATCGCCCTAGTCGTAGTAATGTTTGCTATCGGTGTCATATGTTGCTGTTGGAAACGGTGCAGAAATGATGAATACCTAGTCACTAATGACACTGGCAGACCGTATCCTACATACACAGGGAGTAGACCTAACCTGACAGGGCTGCTGTTGTCTGAAGCAGTACTAGGAGAAGGGAGCGATGGTGTTGTGTATGAGGGAACGTATCAAGAGAATAAGGTTGCCGTGAAGGTGAGTGAGTGACTATACTAATTATATGTACACAGTCAGTACGGTTGGTGCAGGGCTCAGATTATCGGAGCCATTTGCTATTTCTTGATTATATATATATATAATTATAGTAGTTATAGACTGAGTATAATTATGTTACATGTATGCACATAATTAGAGGCTATATAGTTATGTGCTATGTTTGTTAATGTCGTGCATTCTCTCTAATCATACCGTACCCTCGCATTAATAGGCCCGTGCGCAGTCCTCTAATAAGCCTAAACTGCTTCAAGAAAAGGGTGGGCGTATTTTTGCGAGGGTATACAGTATATTGGCAATTTGGTATTTGAATGCGGCATCGAATAATTCCATAATTACTGCAGGTTTTTCGGGAGAATTCTAGAGAGAGATTCTTCAGAGAGGTGGCAGTGTACACATCCTCCAGTGTCGACCACCAGAACATTCTCAAGTTCATCGGACACGATGAGAAAGAGATGAGACTGGTGGTTGCACTGCACACCCGGGGCTCTGTGTACACTGTCATCCAGAGGCAGGTGCTGACGTTAGCTGAATTCCAGCTCCTAGGAAAGTCAATATCATGTGGTGAGTACCGTATAGCGGATTATTTCGAGGGTATAAATTTTCGCAGAAATGCCTTTAGAAAGGTTTTCAGGGATTTAGCATGCATGCAATAATAAATTCACGGTTATAAATGTTCGCGATATATACATGCTTAATCCGCGAAAACCACAAACATTTATACCCTCGAAATATACCCGCTATTGATATACGGTATATATCCTTTTGCCTGGCAATTTTCAAAACAGAATCCCCTTCAAGAAAGCTATAATTATGTATAGCTGATATGAAAGTACACGGTAATTTTCTCAGCTATAATCAAAGCGTATAACTCTATATATCTTTACTCTCTATTATAACTTTGGCTATAATTATATACACATGCAGGACTGGGATTCCTGCACAGAAGCAGGCCACCGTGCATAGTGCACGGTGATTTAAAAACTGCGAACATTCTGATTAAACAGAACGGAGAAGCTGCTCTGGCAGACTTTGGCCACAGTAGGCAATTTTTTACTGAGGATGTGAAGGTACGTATACTTTCTTAAAATGTAATTGTCTATAATTATAGTATAATTATATATAGCGGGTAAATTTTGCGATTTGGTGGAACAAGCTTAAGTGAGCGTCGCCAATGTTTTAGTTTGATACTTATAGTCCCATGCAGAAGGTCATGGCAATCATGCTGCATGCATCGTCAAACCAACTAACTCCGTTGCCTCATTCACTAAAATTAGTATTATAGGCTCACAAATGTACCCGCTATATGTTATCTGGGAATTTCCTATAGCTTGCAATTGTCTCCGACGATTTCCTCAAAAGCCATTCTTTTGACAATTTTCCTGAAATCTGAAGAAGCGAACTTATAAGGATATATAGGGTTCGATCCTTATAAAGTTCGTTTCTTCAAATGTTATTACCTGAAGTGCCGCTAAGACTCATACCACTAATAAACCACGATTCAGGAACCAATGACAGCCGGTACACCCATGTATGCCGCACCAGAGCTGATGAAAGTCAGGGTGAATAGTAGGACTGATGCTAAAGCTACTGATTCTTATTCCCTTGGTGTGGTTATATACGAGCTGTTAACCAGAACTCAACGAGATCAAGGTATGAATAAGTGTAATTTATGCGTTTAAGCAAGGAAATAAGTTTATCGCATAAATAATAATTATAGCATTCTGCTTTCCGAGCCGCCACAACTTTTATGCTCACATATATTCTAGCACTATATACAAATATTATAGCTAGGCCCTAGTTTTGGCAGAAACACATCAAGTATAATTATATACATGCAATAATTATAGAGGTTATAGTACAACTTGATAGGTCGTTTATATTAGTGCAGCAACTTTGATGATGAATTGTACCCTCACCACTCACTCACACACAGAGGAAGTAGAAGCCTACAAGCAGCCCATGAGTGGGAAATTAGCGGGAATTCAAGAGCCTACAATAGATGAGATGAGAAGGCACATTCACAACAACAGTTATAGACCAAATATTCCTAAAAAATTCGATGTGAGTTTCGTTTAATATTTCACTCCCGTAATATATTTTACCTCGATCCTCCGCACTAAAGAAGTATACAATTGCAAACTCCACATGATACGTACTTTTGTTAATGACATATAATTATAGCACTCAAATAATAATATACACCGCAGGTATTTCCTGAGCTAGTCAAACTTGTACAAGACTTGTGGAGTGATGCTGCTGAGATCAGGCCGAAAGCAGAAGCAGCCTACAATGCTTTTATTGAATTTGGGTTGTTAATTGTGAGTTATGGAATTAATAATAAACAAACAGTATAATAAAGTTGATATTTAATAGCTAAACACTCAGATTTTGTGCGAAAGTTGTAGTTAAATATCATTATGTATACATACAAACTAATTTGGTATATAAATGGAGCTACATACTAATGTCTCTATGACTCTTGTTTGCAGGCATCTCGCAGTCTAGCCTCGACCTCGTGCACAGATGAACATCTATCCCACCAATCCTCCCTAGAGACTGCAGAGACTGCATTTTAACTATATATACTGTCTTAGGTCTATACCTTGTGAGTTAACACTGGCCATGGTTAACTTGTTGAAGAACCTAGCTGTATAATTATATTGTCTAGTATTTATTGTAAGTAGAACTGTACAGTTTTGTTTTGTCAGTAGAACCTGTGCAGTTTCAATTATTGTCTAGTATTCATTGTCAGTAGAAAACCTGTACAGTTTTTGTTTTAATTGTCAGCTAATGTTTATTGTTGGGGATAATGCGCATGCGCCACAAAGGCTTTGCAAAAGGTGGGTGGGGCATTGCAAGTATCATCCTGCCATTTTAATAGAGGTCCCTTGTGGTTCGCTATCACAGATAGTAACTAGTATATATGCTGGAAGTATTACAGAGCTAGAGCAGGGTAAGTTGCTTAAATGTGAATTAAATGCACATGTACGTACGTGTACATTTAGTATAAATCTAGACTGAGGCTGGTACACAAAGTTGTTTTTTAGCTTGTACTTAGCTTGTATTGCTACAAGCTATAAACTCTCATAACTAGCTACCTATAAGCAATGCTATTGTGTACATTAATATATACTCCCTTAGCTATAGAGATTAATGGTTGAGCCAGTGACAACCTGGCCAGCCAGCCAATTCCATTATTGTGTGGTATTTTGTGGTACACCCACTTTCACATCGATACAACATTGACAGCCGCTGTATTGTGCATTGTGGTCAACTTTATGTATGCCATAATGGGTATAATTGGGGCGAGCGAAGCGAGTTCCTTTGTGAGTTTCTTACCTAGTGTGCAACGTTGAAATTTGGTCTGTCTGTCTGTCTGTGTGTTAGGCTCCTTCACTGGCCTTCAAGATGAAAGAAAAGGCCTGCTACTATATAACTGTTTGCGCATGCGCAAAATTTTTTGGATAATTTTCCCCTAAAATTTCCCATACTGCTCAAAAAATATACTGTACAGAGACATAGTCATACACAGAGCTATATAGCTAGCTAGCTAGAGACAGAGCTGTAGGTTTGTTGCATAGCTATTTTTGTAGACTTCACCAAGGTTAGTATTAGATGGGCGTGGCCTGTCCATATAGGCTACTGTCAGCTTTCACTCCGTTCAGACGATTGTCATCCACACTGTTGCAGGCGTGAGTCTTTCGTTAACATAGCAGGCTAAGGGTAGCTATCTGAATGCTATCAGATGGGCTAGAAACCTTCAATCGAATTTTCTATCTATTTCCTTCAATCTACTTCCATTTGTTGTGATGTCATTGTTTTATTGACCATAAAACGTTGTTATCCGTAGCCGCCAGATATCGGTAGATGGTTAGTGCATACACAAGCAGTCGATACCAGGCCCACTTCCCTGATGATAGTGCGGCCTGGTATCGAGGCTATGTGTGTGTGTGTCTGTCATGGACTGGCACGATATTTGTTTTTCGTACTCAAGACCCTTTACCAACTTCTAGCGTGAATTAATGCGCATGGGCACCACTGGCTAGCTACACTAAGCTCTGACAAGACACAGACACTCTTGAGATCACAGGCACACCTAGCCTGCATGTATTGTTGTCTTGTGATAATAAAAACCTTGCTTGGTCCACAATACAATAATATTAACTAACAAGGGGCACTTCCAAACTACTTTTACATTTCTTAACCTCATTATGACATTAACATTTTGACCAATCCAGGCCAGCCAGCCAGCCTGCCAGCCAGCCATGCAGCTCAGTCTCAGCTATATGGTCTCGGAGTCACTATAGCTAAATAGAGCGGTGAGGCTGACTGATCACATTAACACGGGTGAACTTGGACAAACCCTTAACTCAACCGCTTTCGCTCGCCCCGTGACACCTTGTGTCACTCTAGTTAATAGTTAGTTATGTGCAATGGTACTAAGTAATGATATAACTAAATGGAAATTTCATCTTGGCCTAAAGTGATCACTGTTTTGCTTGCTAACTTTGAGTGGGCCATAAAACAATTGTATATACCACCAGTACAAGTAGGCCTGGTAACATTACAACTAGACACACACACTCACACACACACACACACACACACACACACACACACACACATACACACACACACACACACACACACACACACACACACACAACACACACACACACACACACACACACACACACTCACCCACCCACACACACCCTCACACACACACACACACACACACACACACACACCACACATGCACACAGCCAGTATCCCATACTCAGAATGGAAGGAAGCCATTCACCTCAAGCAACAAGACTCTCAACCCTCCGAACAACAAGATGAAAGTGATAAAGAAAGCGAAGAAGATGACAAAATCGAGGAGAAATCTATTAGGAGACGTTCTGGTCGGAAAACATATCAAAATCAACTTCGTCAAAATGAAGTGCATCAAAAGGATCAAGCTGACACCGGAGAATCAAATAAAATCAGTGCTACAGATGAAGAGGTGTACGAGTCAGGTAGCTACGAGGATCAGTTGGAGGCAGTAATGAACGACTTAGATGATGACAGTTACAAGACTGCGTCAAAGAAGAGCTCAAAACTCGCCGCCCCACAGAGCAGCGGTAACAAGACACTGGGTAGAAATAGAGAAGGCACAACTGAAGTCGAGACTGTGGAGAATATTGGAGCTGGTCAAAGAGCTAACGGAAAGACCCACAAAAACTCGAAATTGGAACACGAATCACTTGCCACTAATGACTCTGAGGATCAATGCAGGTAACTGCTGGTATTGCATATTAATTACATGATCCTTACCAATTACATAAGTCTTTATTTTTGCCCACACAAGTATGCGTAATTCAATTAATCTCCTGCATAATATTTACCGGAGATTTCTCTTTTTTCCCCTGAGGCTAGCTCGTTGCCTAGTGATAACTGGAGCCAGTACCAACAGACTCAACTGGAGTGGGCCCTCTCTCACTATCCAAAGTTCTCTGAGGATCGCTGGGAAAATGTTTCTAAAGCTGTTCCTGGAAAATCAATGGTACGTACTCAAGGAGAAAATAAGCAAAGAGAGAATTCTATTTGAGCTTGAGAGTACATAACCTTAAAATTGTTGTTGTGCTATTTTTGCATGTGTATGCTACTTTGTAATAATTATGATGTTGAGTTCTGGCAGCCACACAAAACAGAGCGTCAACAAATTTGCAAACAATAATTGTGTTGTACAATGGAACAAAGTGTTAGCCATTATACAGAGGTGGCTTTTGTTGAGGTTTTTTTCTACACAAACTGTTCATTAGGGATAGGGACCTGGCCTCACAGTTGGCGTAGCCAGGATTTTGGGAAGGGCAGGGCTCAAATTGGTTTAGCATAGGCGCAGACTTTCATTGTAGTTTCTCTAAAAAAAGGTCATCACTTTTCCTCAGCAAGCATGCGCACATCGGATAGCCCTGCCCACATTTCAATTACATGACATCATTCTAGTAACTATGCATGCAGTAGAGCAGAATAGATTGACAGATCACGGTAATTCAAGCTAAGTTGAAATTGATGGAGCACAAAAGGGGGGGGGGCTCTAGCCCCATCAGCCCCCCTCTGCCTACGCCACTGGGTGGGCCATTTAGAGTTGTTCTACTGTATTAGCCATGTGTACAGTTTTTTGAGCCAGTCTTATACAAATCTGTTTGATTACTATGTTGTATTGTTTCACTGTGCAGGATGAGTGTATCAAGAGATGTAAGGAGTTGTTCGAAGCTGTCAGGAAGAGAAAAGTAGACACTGGCAGATAGCTTAGTTCACAGCAAACACACTCTTATTCATAATTCCATAATTATTTTATTAGGCAAACAGATTTGTAATTTTTGTGTTGAATTCAGTGACACATAATTATCTCAAACCTCATAATTAAAAATTGTCAATGTTAACAATTAGCAAAAATTTGGTCTACCTGCCCTGAATAAGTAGCAGTTAAGCCGCCCTCGAAAGTTACCTGTGATTGAATGCTGCAGCAGCTAGCTCAGATCAGAAGGACACTGGAGATATTCAAGAGTTGCATTTGTTCTGAGTCTGCACACTGCACCATGGCCAGTTGGAGAGAGACCAGGTGCATAAAATATTGCAGAGAATTGCAGCTGCATTCTAGCTCAGTGTTTGTATAGCTATCAGTCTGATAATGCATGTGCATGTGTGAGTGATAGGTATAATTATTCATAGCCTCATAAATTAACAATAGCTAAGTTTGTGTTTTTATACTGCAATTGCTCTTCAGACTACTTTTTCACATTGTATTTTTGAATTTAAAGTGCTGACATTGCACAGGGGTGCAAGTGTGAGATTTTGAATGTCAATAGTATAGTAGATGAGCCCAACCTATTGGTCATACAAAACCACAAGTTGTAAAAATTGCTCATGCATGGGTAGGAATGCAACAGCTCACATCCTGTTACTCTCTAGAGATTCAGGCATGCATATCATATATCGCATGGGGAGGTCAGGTTTTTGTGTATGCATGGGGAAATTTCGTGGAGGTTAGCTTGCCCACGAAAATTATCCGCTATACATGTATAGAAATGGGGCAACGCCTAACTTGAGCCCTGAGCCTAACCATCCATTAATTTTGCAGCATGCATAATTACGTCATGCTTCGATGTTATGCACCTATACTTACCCTTACATGAAATAATTAATTTCATGCATGTGCAATATCATTGCCTAACTCATGCACTACAGTAAATGTTAATTGATGTACTCCCTTTTCATTCTGCAGCTTTCTCATATTGCTACTCACTTCAGTGTGCATGACAATGCCCTCAAACTCATCAACGCAACCTGGTAAAACCCGCAAGTTGTTTTTGTAAACCTTAATTTGATGTGACTCTTGCATAGGGAACAATGTTTTGGCCTTTATATACAGAGGGTGCCTTTGTTGAGAGGTTGTTTTTACACAAACTGTTCATTTGGGACCTGGCCGTTATATAGCAACTGGCCTTTATTCGGAGGTGGTTGTTAACAGAGGTTCCACTGCATGCATGTATATTAATTAAAAGGTCACTATAAATTATACTTTGGACCCGCATGCACAGTTAAAAGCCTTTTTTTAAGACAGAATTAATGTCCACACTGACAGTGACTTGCCTCATGCCCGCAGCCACTACAAGCATATATAGCTTCAATCCTTCACAGATTTTTATCCTTCGAATTGAAGGTGGGCGTGGGGACGAGGCTATCATTTACATGTGCACTAGCTGATTCACAAACTGCAATAATTTATAGGTACAAAACTGTAGTATAGATATGTATGGTCCAATTGCAGTTCCTCTTCCTGGACTACTTTGTGAGGTGACGGGTGAGATCCCCTTCGCTGTCTGCGAACCAACAATATTTCCAGACCCAGTTTGTCATGCAGTCTACCGATATAATGGGATAACATTGATACCATCAGTAAGATAAACATGTATATCCTTCACGCATGCATGTATGTTTGCATGTATATTGGCCGGTGCCTAAATTCATTTTGTGTCTAACCAAAATTTATTTTTTTCAGCACTTATCTTGTCACTCGGGAGAACACTGTGTTCCATATACTAATAACTGTATACTGGAATTGGTTTCTCCTTTCGAGGACGAGGACGGAAATTTAGAGTATTCTTGTTGCTGCAATGCCACATTGTGCAATCAAGAAAGAACAGATGAGGATGAACCTAGAATTATTTTCCCCATCCCTAATGAACCAATTACAACAACAACAACTACAACCGTTACCGTGACGATGGTACAAGGTCTACCGGATGGCACCATTACTGCAATAGTGGTTACTCTTGCAATTATCGCCCTAGTCGTAGTAATGTTTGCTATCGGTGTCATATGTTGCTGTTGGAAACGGTGCAGAAATGATGAATACCTAGTCACTAATGACACTGGCAGACCGTATCCTACATACACAGGGAGTAGACCTAACCTGACAGGGCTGCTGTTGTCTGAAGCAGTACTCGGAGAAGGGAGCGATGGTGTTGTGTATGAGGGAACGTATCAAGAGAATAAGGTCGCCGTGAAGGTGAGTGAGTGACTATACTAATTATATGTACACAGTCGGTACGGGTGGTGCAGGGCTCAGATTATCGGAGCCATTTGCTATTTCTTGATTTATATATATATATATATAATATAGTAGTTATAGACTGAGTATAATTATGTTACATGTATGCACATAATTAGAGGCTATAGTTATGTGCTATGTTTGTTAATGTCGTGCATTCTCTCTAATCATACCGTACCCTCGCATTAATAGGCTCGTACGCAGTCCTCTAATAAGCCTAAACTGCTTCAAGAAAAGGGTGGGCGTATTTTTGCGAGGGTATACAGTATATTGGCAATTTGGTATTTGAATGCGGCATCGAATAATTCCATAATTACTGCAGGTTTTTCGGGAGAATTCCAGAGAGAGATTCTTCAGAGAGGTGGCAGTGTACACATCCTCCAGTGTCGACCACCAGAACATTCTCAAGTTCATCGGACACGATGAGAAAGAGATGAGACTGGTGGTTGCACTGCACACCCGGGGCTCTGTGTACACTGTCATCCAGAGGCAGGTGCTGACGTTAGCTGAATTCCAGCTCCTAGGAAAGTCAATATCATGTGGTGAGTACCGTATAGCGGATTATTTTGAGGGTATAAATTTTCGCAGAAATGCCTTTAGAAAGGTTTTCAGGGATTTAGCATGCATGCAATAATAAATTCACGGTTATAAATGTTCGCGATATATACATGCTTAATCTGCGAAAACCACAAACATTAATTTTATACCCTCGAAATATACCCGCTATTGATATACGGTATATATCCTTTTGCCTGGCAATTTTCAAAACAGAATCCCCTTCAAGAAAGCTATATAATTATGTATAGCTGATATGAAAGTACACGGTAATTTTCTCAGCTATATCAAAGCGTATAACTCTATATATCTTTACTCTCTATTATAACTTTGGCTATAATTATATACACATGCATTACTGAGGATGTGAAGGTACGTATACTTTCGTAATTGTCTACTTATATATAGCGGGTAAATTTGGCGATTTGGTGAACAAGCTTAAGGTGAGGGTCACCAATGTTTCAGTTTGATACTTAGTCCCATGCAGAAGGTCATGGCAATCATGCTGCATGCATCGTCAAACCAACTACCTCATTCACTAAAATTAGTATTAGGCTCACAAATGTACCCGCTATATGTTATCTGGGAATTTCCTATAGCTTGCAATTGTCTCCGACGATTTCCTCAAAAGCCATTCTTTTGAAAATTTTCCTGAAATCTGAAGAAGCGAACTTATAAGGATATATAGGGTTCGATCCTTATAAAGTTCGTTTCTTCAAATGTTATTACCTGAAGTGCCGCTAAGACTCATACCACTAATAAACCACGATTCAGGAACCAATGACAGCCGGTACACCCATGTATGCCGCACCAGAGCTGATGAAAGTCAGGGTGAATAGTAGGACTGATGCTAAAGCTACTGATTCTTATTCCCTTGGTGTGGTTATATACGAGCTGTTAACCAGAACTCAACGAGATCAAGGTATGAATAAGTGTAATTTATGCGTTTAAGCAAGGAAATAAGTTTATCGCATAAATAATAATTATAGCATTCTGCTTTCCGAGCCGCCACAACTTTTATGCTCACATATATTCTAGCACTATATACAAATATTATAGCTAGGCCCTAGTTTTGGCAGAAACACATCAAGTATAATTATATACATGCAATAATTATAGAGGTTATAGTACAACTTGATAGGTCGTTTATATTAGTGCAGCAACTTTGATGATGAATTGTACCCTCACCACTCACACACACACAGAGGAAGTGGAAGCGTACCGGCAACCGATGAGTGAGAAATTAGCTGGAATTCAACAGCCTACAATAGATGAGATGAGAAGGCACATTCACAACAACAGTTATAGACCAAATATCCCTAAAAAATTCGATGTGAGTTTCGTTTAATCAGTATTTCATTCCCGTAATATATTTTACCTCGATCCTCCGCACTAAAGAAGTACAATTGCAAACTCCACATGATACGTACTTTTGTTAATGACATATAATTATAGCACTCAAATAATAATATACACCGCAGGTATTTCCTGAGCTAGTCAAACTTGTACAAGACTTGTGGAGTGACGCTGCTGAGATCAGGCCGAAAGCAGAAGCAGCCTACAATGCTTTTATTGAATTTGGGTTGTTAATTGTGAGTTATGGAATTAATAATAGACAAACAGTATAATAAAGTTGGTATTTAATAGCTAAACACTCAGATTTTGTGCGAAAGTTGTAGTTAAATATCATTATGTATACATACATACTAATTTGGTATATAAATGGAGCTACATACTAACGTCTCTATGACTCTTGTTTGCAGGCATCTCGCAGTCTAGCCTCGACCTCGTGCACAGATGAACATCTATCCCACCAATCCTCCCTAGAGACTGCAGAGACTGCATTTTAACTATATATACTGTCTTAGGTCTATACCTTGTGAGTTAACACTGGCCTGGCCATGGTTAACTTGTTAAAGAACCTAGCTGTATAATTATATTGTCTAGTATTTATTGTAAGTAGAACTGTACAGTTTTGTTTTGTCAGTAGAACCTGTGCAGTTTCAATTATTGTCTAGTATTTATTGTCAGTAGAAAACCTGTACAGTTTTTGTTTTAATAATAATTATTGTCAGCTAATGTTTATTGTTGGGGATAATGCGCATGCGCCACAAAGGCTTTGCAAAAGGTGGGTGGGGCATTGCAAGTATCATCCTGCCATTTTAATAGAGGTCCCTCGTGGTTCCCTATCACAGATAGTAACTATAATTTATAGTATCTATGCTGGAAGTATCACAGAGCTAGAGCAGGGTAAGTTGCTTAAATGTGAATTAAATGCACATGTACGTACGTGTACATTTAGTATAAATCTAGACTGAGGCTGGTACACAAAGTTGTTTTTTAGCTTGTACTTAGCTTGTATTGCTACAAGCTATAAACTCTCATAGCTAGCTACCTATAAGCAATGCTATTGTGTACATTAATATATACTCCCTTAGCTATAGGGATTAATGGTTGAGCCAGTGACAACCTGGCCAGCCAGCCAATTCCATTATTGTGTGTACTGTGTAGTGGTACGCCCACTTTCCACATCGATACAACATTGACAGCCACTGTATTGTGCATTGTGGTCAACTTTATGTATGCCATAATGGGTATAATTGGGGCGAGCGAAGCGAGTTCCTTTGTGAGTTTCTTACCTAGTGTGCAACGTTGAAATTTGGTCTGTCTGTCTGTGTGTGTTAGGCTCCTTCACTGGCCTTCAAGACGAAAGAAAAGGCCTGCTACTATATAACTGTTTGCGCATGCGCAAAATTATTGGATAATTTTCCCCTAAAATTTCCATACTGCTCAGAAAAATATACTGTACAGACATAGTCATACACAGAGCTATATAGCTAGCTAGCTAGAGACAGAGCTGTAGGTTTGTTGCATAGCTATTTTCATTCTGATTGTAGACTTCACCAAGGTTAGTATTAGATGGGCGTGGCCTGTCCATATAGGCTACTGTCAGCTTTCACTCCGTTCAGACGATTGTCATCCACACTGTTGCAGGCTGTGAGTCTTTTGTTAACATAGCAGGCTAAGGGTAGCTATCAGAATGCTATCAGATGGGCTAGAAACCTTCAATCGAATTTTCTCCTTCAATCTACTTCCATTTGTTGTGATGTCATAAAACGTTGTTATCCGTAGCCGCCAGATACCGGTAGATGGTTAGTGCATACACAAGCAGTCGATACCAGGCCCACTTCCCTGATGATAGTGTGGCCTGGTATCGAGGCTATGTGTGTGTGTGTCTGTCATGGACTGGCACGATATTTGTTTTTCGTACTCGAGACCCTTTACCAACTTCTAGCGTGAATTAATGCGCATGGGCACAACTGGCTAGCTACACTAAGCTCTGACAAGACACAGACACTCTTGAGATCACAGGCACGCCTAGCCTGCATGTATTGTTGTCTTGTGATAATAAAAACCTTGCTTGGTCCACAATACAATAATATTAACTAACAAGGGGCACTTTCAAACTACTTTTACATTTCTTAACCTCATTATGACATTAACATTTTGACCAATCCAGGGGCCAGCCAGCGAGCCATGCAGCTCAGTCTCAGCTATATGGTCTCGGAGTCACTATAGCTAAATAGAGCGGTGAGGCTGACTGATCACATTAACACGGGTGAACTTAGACAAACCCTTAACTCAACCGCTTTCGCTCGCCCCCCCATGACACCTTGTGTCACTCTAGTTAATAGTTAGTTATGTGCAATGGTACTAAGTAATGATATAACTAAATGGAAATTTCATCTTGGGTTATAATCCTAAAGTGATCACTGTTTTGCTTGCTAACTTTGAGTGGGCCATAAAACAATTGTATATACCACCAGTACAAGTAGGCCTGGTAACATTACAACTAGACACACACACTCACACACACACACACACACACACACACACACACACACACACACACACACTCTCACCCACCCACACACACCCTCACCCACACACACCACACACACACACACACACACACACACACACACACACACACACTCACCACACATGCACACAGCCAGTATCCCATACTCAGAATGGAAGGAAGCCATTCACCTCAAGCAACAAGACTCTCAACCCTCCGAACAACAAGATGAAAGTGATAAAGAAAGCGAAGAAGATGACAAAATCGAGGAGAAATCTATTAGGAGACGTTCTGGTCGGAAAACGTATCAAAATCAACTTCGTCAAAATGAAGTGCATCAAAAGGATCAAGCTGACACTGGAGAATCAAATCAAATCAGTGCTACAGATGAAGAGGTGTACGAGTTAGGTAGCTACGAGGATCAGTTGGAGGCAGTAATGAACGACTTAGATGATGACAGTTACAAGACTGCGTCAAAGAAGAGCTCAAAACTCGCCGCCCCACAGAGCAGCGGTAACAAGACACTGGGTAGAAATAGAGAAGGCACAACTGAAGTCGAGACTGTGGAGAATATTGGAGCTGGTCAAAGAGCTAACGGAAAGACCCACAAAAACTCGAAATTGGAACACGAATCACTTGCCACTAATGACTCTGAGGATCAATGCAGGTAACTGCTGGTATTGCATATTTTGTTACTTAATTACATGATCCTTACCAATTACATAAGTCTTTATTTTTGCCCACACAAGTATGCGTAATTCAATTAATCTCCTGCATAATATTTACCGGAGATTTCTCTTTTTTCCCCTGAGGCTAGCTCGTTGCCTAGTGATAACTGGAGCCAGTACCAACAGACTCAACTGGAGTGGGCCCTCTCTCACTATCCAAAGTTCTCTGAGGATCGCTGGGAAAATGTTTCTAGAGCTGTTCCTGGAAAATCAATGGTACGTACTCAAGGAGAAAATAAGCAAAGAGAGAATTCTATTTGAGCTTGAGAGTACATAACCTTAAAATTGTTGTTGTGCTATTTTTGAATGTATGCTACTTTGTAATAATTATGATGTTGAGTTCTGGCAGCCACACAAAACAGAGCGTCAACAAATTTGCAAACAATAATTGTGTTGTACAATGGAACAAAGTTTTAGCCATTATACAGAGGTGGCTTTTGTTGAGGTTTTTTTCTACACAAACTGTTCATTAGGGATAGGGACCTGGCCTCACAGTTGGCGTAGCCAGGATTTTGGGAAGGGCAGGGCTCAAATTGGTTTAGCATAGGCGCAGACTTTCATTGTAGTTTCTCTAAAAAAAGGTCATCACTTTTCCTCAGCAAGCATGCGCACATCGGATAGCCCTGCCCACATTTCAATTACATGACATCATTCTAGTAACTATGCATGCAGTAGAGCAGAATAGATTGACAGATCACGGTAATTCAAGCTAAGTTGAAATTGATGGAGCACAAAAGGGGGGGGGGCTCTAGCCCCATCAGCCCCCCTCTGCCTACGCCACTGGGTGGGCCATTTAGAGTTGTTCTACTGTATTAGCCATGTGTACAGTTTTTTGAGCCAGTCTTATACAAATCTGTTTGATTACTATGTTGTATTGTTTCACTGTGCAGGATGAGTGTATCAAGAGATGTAAGGAGTTGTTCGAAGCTGTCAGGAAGAGAAAAGTAGACACTGGCAGATAGCTTAGTTCACAGCAAACACACTCTTATTCATAATTCCATAATTATTTTATTAGGCAAACAGATTTGTAATTTTTGTGTTGAATTCAGTGACACATAATTATCTCAAACCTCATAATTAAAAATTGTCAATGTTAACAATTAGCAAAAATTTGGTCTACCTGCCCTGAATAAGTAGCAGTTAAGCCGCCCTCGAAAGTTACCTGTGATTGAATGCTGCAGCAGCTAGCTCAGATCAGAAGGACACTGGAGATATTCAAGAGTTGCATTTGTTCTGAGTCTGCACACTGCACCATGGCCAGTTGGAGAGAGACCAGGTGCATAAAATATTGCAGAGAATTGCAGCTGCATTCTAGCTCAGTGTTTGTATAGCTATCAGTCTGATAATGCATGTGCATGTGTGAGTGATAGGTATAATTATTCATAGCCTCATAAATTAACAATAGCTAAGTTTGTGTTTTTATACTGCAATTGCTCTTCAGACTACTTTTTCACATTGTATTTTTGAATTTAAAGTGCTGACATTGCACAGGGGTGCAAGTGTGAGATTTTGAATGTCAATAGTATAGTAGATGAGCCCAACCTATTGGTCATACAAAACCACAAGTTGTAAAAATTGCTCATGCATGGGTAGGAATGCAACAGCTCACATCCTGTTACTCTCTAGAGATTCAGGCATGCATATCATATATCGCATGGGGAGGTCAGGTTTTTGTGTATGCATGGGGAAATTTCGTGGAGGTTAGCTTGCCCACGAAAATTATCCGCTATACATGTATAGAAATGGGGCAACGCCTAACTTGAGCCCTGAGCCTAACCATCCATTAATTTTGCAGCATGCATAATTACGTCATGCTTCGATGTTATGCACCTATACTTACCCTTACATGAAATAATTAATTTCATGCATGTGCAATATCATTGCCTAACTCATGCACTACAGTAAATGTTAATTGATGTACTCCCTTTTCATTCTGCAGCTTTCTCATATTGCTACTCACTTCAGTGTGCATGACAATGCCCTCAAACTCATCAACGCAACCTGGTAAAACCCGCAAGTTGTTTTTATAAACCTTAATTTGATGTGACTCTTGCATAGGGAACATGCAATGTTTTGGCCTTTATACACAGAGGGTGCCTTTGTTGAGAGGTTGTTTTGTACACAAACTGTTCATTTGGGACCTGGCCGTTATATAGCAACTGGCCTTTATTCGGAGGTGGTTGTTAACAGAGGTTCCACTGCATGCATGTATATTAATTAAAAGGTCACTATACATTATACTTTGGACCCGCATGCACAGTTAAAAGCCTTTTTTTAAGTTATGTCCACACTGACAGTGACTTGCCTCATGCCCGCAGCCACTACAAGCATATATAGCTTCAATCCTTCACAGATTTTTACCCTTCGAATTGAAGGTGGGCGTGGGGACGAGGCTATCATTTACATGTGCACTAGCTGATTCACAAACTGCAATAATTTATAGGTACAAAACTGTAGTATAAACATGTATGGTCCAATTGCAGTTCCTCTTCCTGGACTACTTTGTGAGGTGATGGGTGAGATCCCCTTCGCTGTCTGCGAACCTACAGTATTTCCAGATCCAGTGTGTCATGCGGTCTACCGATATAATGGCACAACATTCACACCATCAGTAAGATAATTAATTATAAACATATATCCTTCACGCATGCTTGCATGTTTGCATGTATATTGGCCGGTGCCTAAATTCATTTTGTGTCTAACCAAAATTTAACGGATTATTTTTTTCAGCACTTATCTTGTCACTCGGGAGAACACTGTGTTCCATATACTAATAACTGTATACTGGAATTGGTTTCTCCTTTCGAGGACGAGGACGGAAATTTAGAGTATTCTTGTTGCTGCAATGCCACATTGTGCAATCAAGAAAGAACAGATGATAATGAACCTAGAATTATTTTCCCCATCCCTAATGAACCAATTACAACAACAACAACTACAACCGTTACCGTGACGATGGTACAAGGTCTACCGGATGGCACCATTACTGCAATAGTGGTTACTCCTGCAATTATCGCCCTAGTCGTAGTAATGTTTGCTATCGGTGTCATCTTTTTCTGTTGGAAACGGTGCAGAAATGATGAATACCTAGTCACTAATGACACTGGCAGACCGTATCCTACATACACAGGGAGTAGACCTAACCTGACAGGGCTGCTGTTGTCTGAAGCAGTACTAGGAGAAGGGAGCGATGGTGTTGTGTATGAGGGAACGTATCAAGAGAATAAGGTCACCGTGAAGGTGAGTGAGTGACTATACTAATTATATGTACACAGTCGGTACGGGTGGTGCAGGGCTCAGATTATCGGAGCCATTTGCTATTTCTTGATTTATATATATATATATGTAGTAGTTATAGACTGAGTATAATTATGTTACATGTATGCACATAATTAGAGGCTATATAGTTATGTGCTATGTTTGTTAATGTCGTGTAATCATACCGTACCCTCACATTAATAGGCCCGTGCACAGTCCTCTAATAAGCCTAAACTGCTTCCAGAAAAGGGTGCATGGGCGTATTTTAGCGAGGGTATACAGTATATTGGCAATTTGGTATTTGAATGCGGCATCGAATAATTCCATAATTACTGCAGGTTTTTCGGGAGAATTCCAGAGAGAGATTCTTCAGAGAGGTGGCAGTGTACACATCCTCCAGTGTCGACCACCAGAACATTCTCAAGTTCATCGGACACGATGAAAAAGAGATGAGACTGGTGGTTGCACTGCACACCCGGGGCTCTGTGTACACTGTCATCCAGAGGCAGGTGCTGACGTTAGCTGAATTCCAGCTCCTAGGAAAGTCAATATCATGTGGTGAGTACCGTATAGCGGATTATTTCGAGGGTATAAATTTTCGCAGAAATGCCTTTAGAAAGGTTTTCAGGGATTTAGCATGCATGCAATAATAAATTCACGGTTATAAATGTTCGCGATATATACATGCTTAATCCGCGAAAACCACAAACATTTATACCCTCGAAATATACCCGCTATTGATATACGGTGTATGTCCTTTTGCCTGGCAATTTTCAAAACAGAATCCCCTTCAAGAAAGCTATAATTATGTATAGCTGATATGAAAGTACACGGTAATTTTCTCAGCTATAATCAAAGCGTATAACTCTATATATCTTTACTCTCTATTATAACTTTGGTTATAATTATATACACATGCAGGACTGGGATTCCTGCACAGAAGCAGGCCACCGTGCATAGTGCACGGTGATTTGAAAACTGGGAACATTCTGATGAAACACACGGGAGAAGCTGCTCTGGCAGACTTTGGCCACAGTAGGCAATTTTTTACTGAGGATGTGAAGGTACGCATACTTTCGTAATTGTCTACTTATATATAGCGGGTAAATTTGGCGATTTGGTGAACAAGCTTAAGGAGAGGGTCACCAATGTTTCAGTTTGATACTTAGTCCCATGCAGAAGGTCATGGCAATCATGCTGCATGCATCGTCAAACCAACTACCTCATTCACTAAAATTAGTATTAGGCTCACAAATGTACCCGCTATATGTTATCTGGGAATTTCCTATAGCTTGCAATTGTCTCCGACGATTTCCTCAAAAGCCATTCTTTTGACAATTTTCCTGAAACCTGAAGAAGCGAACTTATAAGGATATATAGGGTTTGATCCTTATAAAGTTCGTTTCTTCAAATGTTATTACCTGAAGTGCCGCTAAGACTCACCACTAATAAACCACGATTCAGGAACCAATGACAGCCGGTACACCCATGTATGCCGCACCAGAGCTGATGAAAGTCAGGGTGAATAGCAGGACTGATGCTAAAGCTACTGATTCTTATTCCCTTGGTGTGGTTATATACGAGCTGTTAACCAGAACTCAACGAGATCAAGGTATGAATAAGTGTAATTTATGCGTTTAAGCAAGGAAATAAGTTTATCGCATAAATAATAATTATAGCATTCTGCTTTCCGAGCCGCCACAACTTTTATGCTCACATATATTCTAGCACTATATACAAATATTATAGCTAGGCCCTAGTTTTGGCAGAAACACATCAAGTATAATTATATACATGCAATAATTATAGAGGTTATAGTACAACTTGATAGATCGTTTATATTAGTGCAGCAACTTTGATGATGAATTGTACCCTCACCACTCACTCACACACAGAGGAAGTGGAAGCGTACCGGCAACCGATGAGTGAGAAATTAGCTGGAATTCAACAGCCTACAATAAACGAGATGAGAAGGCACATTCACAACAACAGTTATAGACCAAATATCCCTAAAAAATTCGATGTGAGTTTCGTTTAATATTTCACTCCCGTAATATATTTTACCTCGATCCTCCGCACTAAAGAAGTACAATTGCAAACTCCACATGATACGTACTTTTGTTAATGACATATAATTATAGCACTCAAATAATAATATACACCGCAGGTATTTCCTGAGCTAGTCAAACTTGTACAAGACTTGTGGAGTGACGCTGCTGAGACCAGGCCGAAAGCAGAAGCAGCCTACAATGCTTTTATTGAATTTGGGTTGTTAATTGTGAGTTATGGAATTAATAATAGACAAACAGTATAATAAAGTTGGTATTTAATAGCTAAACACTCAGATTTTGTGCGACAGTTGTAGTTAAATATCATTATGTATACATACAAACTAATTTGGTATATAAATGGAGCTACATACTAACGTCTCTATGACTCTTGTTTGCAGGCACCTCGCAGTCTAACCTCGACCTTGGCCTCAGCCTCGTGCACAGATGAACATCTATCCCACCAATCCTCCCTAGAGACTGCAGAGACTGCATTTTAACTATATATACTGTCTTAGGTTTATACCTTGTGAGTTAACACTGGCCATGGTTAACTTGTTGAAGAACCTAGCTGTATAATTATATTGTCTAGTATTTATTGTCAGTAGAACTGTACAGTTTTGTTTTGTCAGTAGAACCTGTGCAGTTTCAATTATATTGTCTAGTATTTATTGTCAGTAGAAAACCTGTACAGTTTTTGTATAATTATTGTCAGCTAATGTTTATTGTTGGGGATAATGCGCATGCGCCACAAAGGCTTTGCAAAAGGTGGGTGGGGCATTGCAAGTATCATCCTGCCATTGTCTCGTGGTTCGCTATCACTGGAAGCATAGAAAATTTATAGTATCTATGCTAGAAGTATCACAGAGCTAGAGCAGGGTAAGTTGCTTAAATGTGAATTAAATGCACATGTACGTACGTGTACATTTAGTATAAATCTAGACTGAGGCTGGTACACAAAGTTGTTTTTTAGCTTGTACTTAGCTTGTATTGCTACAAGCTATAAACTCTCATAGCTAGCTACCTATAAGCAATGCTATTGTGTACATTAATATATACTCCCTTAGCTATAGGGAAGCTAAGGGATTAATGGTTGAGCCAGTGACAACCTGGCCAGCCAGCCAATTCCATTATTGTGTGGTATTGTGTGGTACGCCCACTTTCCACATCGATACAACATTGACAGCCACTGTATTGTGCATTGTGGTCAACTTTATGTATGCCATAATGGGTATAATTGGGGCGAGCGAAGCGAGTTCCTTTGTGAGTTTCTTACCTAGTGTGCAACGTTGAAATTTGGTCTGTCTGTCTGTGTGTGTTAGGCTCCTTCACTGGCCTTCAAGACGAAAGAAAAGGCCTGCTACTATATAACTGTTTGCGCATGCGCAAAATTATTGGATAATTTTCCCCTAAAATTTCCATACTGCTCAGAAAAATATACTGTACAGACATAGTCATACACAGAGCTATATAGCTAGCTAGCTAGAGACAGAGCTGTAGGTTTGTTGCATAGCTATTTTCATTCTGATTGTAGACTTCACCAAGGTTAGTATTAGATGGGCGTGGCCTGTCCATATAGGCTACTATCAGCTTTCACTCCGTTCAGACGATTGTCATCCACACTGTTGCAGGCTGTGAGTCTTTTGTTAACATAGCAGGCTAAGGGTAGCTATCAGAATGCTATCAGATGGGCTAGAAACCTTCAATCGAATTTTCTCCTTCAATCTACTTCCATTTGTTGTGATGTCATAAAACGTTGTTATCCGTAGCCGCCAGATACCGGTAGATGGTTAGTGCATACACAAGCAGTCGATACCAGGCCCACTTCCCTGATGATAGTGTGGCCTGGTATCGAGGCTATGTGTGTGTGTGTCTGTCATGGACTGGCACGATATTTGTTTTTCGTACTCGAGACCCTTTACCAATTTCTAGCGTGAATTAATGCGCATGGGCACCACTGGCTAGCTACACTAAGCTCTGACAAGACACAGACACTCTTGAGATGACAGGCACACCTAGCCTGCATGTATTGTTGTCTTGTGATAATAAAAACCTTGCTTGGTCCACAATACAATAATATTAACTAACAAGGGGCACTTCCAAACTACTTTTACATTTCTTAACCTCATTATGACATTAACATTTTGACCAATCCAGGCCAGCCAGCCAGCCAGCCAGCCATGCAGCTCAGTCTCAGCTATATGGTCTCAGAGTCACTATAGCTAAATAGAGCGGTGAGGCTGACTGATCACATTAACACGGGTGAACTTGGACAAACCCTTAACTCAACCGCTTTCGCTCGCCCCCCCATGACACCTTGTGTCACTCTAGTTAATAGTTAGTTATGTGCAATGGTACTAAGTAATGATATAACTAAATGGAAATTTCATCTTGGCCTAAAGTGATCACTGTTTTGCTTGCTAACTTTGAGTGGGCCATAAAACAATTGTATATACCACCAGTACAAGTAGGCCTGGTAACATTACAACTAGACACACACACTCACACACACACACACACACACACACACACACACACACACACACTCTCACCCACCCACACACACCCTCACCCACACACCACACACACACACACACACACACACACACACACACACACACTCACCACACATGCACACAGCCAGTATCCCATACTCAGAATGGAAGGAAGCCATTCACCTCAAGCAACAAGACTCTCAACCCTCCGAACAACAAGATGAAAGTGATAAAGAAAGCGAAGAAGATGACAAAATCGAGGAGAAATCTATTAGGAGACGTTCTGGTCGGAAAACGTATCAAAATCAACTTCGTCAAAATGAAGTGCATCAAAAGGATCAAGCTGACACTGGAGAATCAAATCAAATCAGTGCTACAGATGAAGAGGTGTACGAGTTAGGTAGCTACGAGGATCAGTTGGAGGCAGTAATGAACGACTTAGATGATGACAGTTACAAGACTGCGTCAAAGAAGAGCTCAAAACTCGCCGCCCCACAGAGCAGCGGTAACAAGACACTGGGTAGAAATAGAGAAGGCACAACTGAAGTCGAGACTGTGGAGAATATTGGAGCTGGTCAAAGAGCTAACGGAAAGACCCACAAAAACTCGAAATTGGAACACGAATCACTTGCCACTAATGACTCTGAGGATCAATGCAGGTAACTGCTGGTATTGCATATTTTGTTACTTAATTACATGATCCTTACCAATTACATAAGTCTTTATTTTTGCCCACACAAGTATGCGTAATTCAATTAATCTCCTGCATAATATTTACCGGAGATTTCTCTTTTTTCCCCTGAGGCTAGCTCGTTGCCTAGTGATAACTGGAGCCAGTACCAACAGACTCAACTGGAGTGGGCCCTCTCTCACTATCCAAAGTTCTCTGAGGATCGCTGGGAAAATGTTTCTAGAGCTGTTCCTGGAAAATCAATGGTACGTACTCAAGGAGAAAATAAGCAAAGAGAGAATTCTATTTGAGCTTGAGAGTACATAACCTTAAAATTGTTGTTGTGCTATTTTTGAATGTATGCTACTTTGTAATAATTATGATGTTGAGTTCTGGCAGCCACACAAAACAGAGCGTCAACAAATTTGCAAACAATAATTGTGTTGTACAATGGAACAAAGTTTTAGCCATTATACAGAGGTGGCTTTTGTTGAGGTTTTTTTCTACACAAACTGTTCATTAGGGATAGGGACCTGGCCTCACAGTTGGCGTAGCCAGGATTTTGGGAAGGGCAGGGCTCAAATTGGTTTAGCATAGGCGCAGACTTTCATTGTAGTTTCTCTAAAAAAAGGTCATCACTTTTCCTCAGCAAGCATGCGCACATCGGATAGCCCTGCCCACATTTCAATTACATGACATCATTCTAGTAACTATGCATGCAGTAGAGCAGAATAGATTGACAGATCACGGTAATTCAAGCTAAGTTGAAATTGATGGAGCACAAAAGGGGGGGGGGCTCTAGCCCCATCAGCCCCCCTCTGCCTACGCCACTGGGTGGGCCATTTAGAGTTGTTCTACTGTATTAGCCATGTGTACAGTTTTTTGAGCCAGTCTTATACAAATCTGTTTGATTACTATGTTGTATTGTTTCACTGTGCAGGATGAGTGTGTCAAGAGATGTAAGGAGTTGTTCGAAGCTGTCAGGAAGAGAAAAGTAGACACTGGCAGATAGCTTAGTTCACAGCAAACACACTCTTATTCATAATTCCATAATTATTTTATTAGGCAAACAGATTTGTAATTTTTGTGTTGAATTCAGTGACACATAATTATCTCAAACCTCATAATTAAAAATTGTCAATGTTAACAATTAGCAAAAATTTGGTCTACCTGCCCTGAATAAGTAGCAGTTAAGCCGCCCTCGAAAGTTACCTGTGATTGAATGCTGCAGCAGCTCAGCTCAGATTAGCCTCGATCCCAGGCCGAGTTTTCGCTTTTATAACGGTTAGGCGAACAACTGGGCCTGGTACTAGTTGTCTGCGCATGTGTCAGTCGTTCGTCAGATTCTGACGAATGGATATTCTCGTTCACTTTCGTGACATTTATATTCGTGTACTATCGTGTACTAGAAGTCAGTTCCCGTTTTATCATTATTGGAATCGATTGGAATGGCTCTTAGCTGAAGCTTCTCTCTTCTCTGAAGCTTATTCTGAAGACTGAACAACAAGGGAAGAGGTATAAAGCTTTGTCAAGCTTGTTAAGGTCAGATATTTTTGTGTGGGCCCTATGGCCGGCTATGCTATCAAGTCTTGTTCATGTTTGGCAAGAATGTAGGTAGACTATAGTTTCATCATTAATATGGTGGATCAAGTGAAGAGTGTGAGCTAGAGAACTTGGTGCTGCCATCATCAGCTCGTCGACAATGACACTATAACCGAGAAATTTAATATGTATAGATCTACACGTATTTAAAATGTCTACTTCTCTGTACAGGAGCAATGGCTAATATCCAGCTATCCCAACAGTGCTCCTCTTGGCTATACTAACGGACGAGACTGGACAGTTTGAGGTAAGGGTTTAACCGTCTTTGGTTTCTTTTAATATTGTCCTATACTCACAGACACAGGACTGGAGTATGACCTGCTCATTCGAGCGTTGCTGGGTAGCTCAGAGACATCAAGAGAATCTACGTTTTCTCAAGCAATGAGTTACGAGTTGGGGCCTAGAATCAGAGAAGTCCAGCAGCCTGCTAAATCTTTTTGAAACGTAATTTGAAGGCATTCAATCATCCTGAAGTTGCCCTGTGTCACTGTAATTGTGCTGCAGCACAACTGGCAACTCCCCAGGCCTTTGTGAAGCAGCTCCCTATGTGCATCTTTTGTGTACTCACTCTGTGCATTTTCTGTGTACAAATTTCCATTATTGATTTATTAAATATTTTTGCCGACCACAAATATACAATGAAAATTTGACGCATGCGCAGACAACTAGTACCAGGCCCAGTTGTTCGCCTAACCTTTATAAAAGCGAAAACTCGGCCTGGGATCGAGGCTAAGCTCAGATCAGAAGGACACTGGAGATATTCAAGAGTTGCATTTGTTCTGAGTCTGCACACTGCACCATGGCCAGTTGGAGAGAGACCAGGTGCATAAAATATTGCAGAGAATTGCAGCTGCATTCTAGCTCAGTGTTTGTATAGCTATCAGTCTGATAATGCATGTGCATGTGTGAGTGATAGGTATAATTATTCATAGCCTCATAAATTAACAATAGCTAAGTTTGTGTTTTTATTCACATTGTATTTTTGAATTTAAAGTGCTGACATTGCACAGCAGGGGTGCAAGTGTGAGATTTTGAATGTCAATAGTATAGTAGATGAGCCCAACCTATTGGTCATACAAAACCACAAGTTGTAAAAATTGCTCATGCATGGGTAAGAATACAACAGCTCACATCCTGTTACTCTCTAGAGATCAAGGCATATCATATATCGCATGGGGAGGTCAGGTTTTTGTGTATGCATGGGAAAATTTCGTGGAGGTTAGCTTGCCCACGAAAATTATCCGCTATACATGTATAGAAATGGGGCAACGCCTAACTTGAGCCCTGAGCCTAACCATCCATTAATTTTGCAGCATGCATAATTACGTCATGCTTCGATGTTATGCACCTATACTTACCCTTACATGAAATAATTAATTTCATGCATGTGCAATATCATTGCCTAACTCATGCACTACAGTAAATGTTAATTGATGTACTCCCTTTTCATTCTGCAGCTTTCTCATATTGCTACTCACTTCAGTGTGCATGACAATGCCCTCAAACTCATCAACGCAACCTGGTAAAACCCGCAAGTTGTTTTTGTAAACCTTAATTTGATGTGACTCTTGCATAGGGAACAATGTTTTGGCCTTTATACAGAGGTGGCCTTTGTTGAGAGGTTGTTTTGTACACAAACTGTTCATTTGGGACCTGGCCGTTATATAGCAACTGGCCTTTATTCGGAGGTGGTTGTTAACAGAGGTTCCACTGTATATTAATTAAAAGGTCACTATAAATTATACTTTGGACCCGCATGCACAGTTAAAAGCCTTTTTTTTAGACAAAATTAATGTCCACAGTGACTTGCCTCATGCCCGCAGCCACTACAAGCATATATAGCTTCAATCCTTCACAGCTTTTTACCCTTTGAATTGAAGGTGGGCATGGGGACGAGGCTATCATTTACATGTGCACTAGCTGATTCACAAACTGCAATAATTTATAGGTACAAAACTGTAGTATAGACATGTATGGTCCAATTGCAGTTCCTCTTCCTGGACTACTTTGTGAGGTGACGGGTGAGATCCCCTTCGCTGTCTGTGATCCAACAATGTTTCCTGATCCAGTGTGTCATGCGGTGTACAGACATAATGGGACAACATTCACACCATCAGTAAGATAATTAATTATAAATATGTATCCTTCACGCATGCATGCATGTATGTTTGCATGTATATTGGCCGGTGCCTAAATTCATTTTGTGTCTAACCAAAATTTAACGGATTATTTTTTTCAGCACTTATCTTGTCACTCGGGAGAACACTGTGTTCCACATACTAATAACTGTGTATTGAAATTGATTTCTCATTTCGAGGACGAGGACGGAAATTTAGAGTATTCTTGTTGCTGCAATGCCACATTGTGCAATCAAGAAAGAACAGATAATGATGAACCTAGAATTATTTTCCCCATCCCTAATGAACCAATTACAACAACAACAACTACAACCGTTACCGTGACGATGGTACAAGGTCTACCGGATGGCACCATTACTGCAATAGTGGTTACTCCTACAATTATCGCCCTAGTGGTAGTAATGTTTGCTATCGGTGTCATATTTTTCTGTTGGAAACGGTGCAGAAATGATGAATACCTAGTCACTAATGACACTGGCAGACCGTATCCTACATACACAGGGAGTAGACCTAACCTGACAGGGCTGCTGTTGTCTGAAGCAGTACTCGGAGAAGGGAGCGATGGTGTTGTGTATGAGGGAACGTATCAAGAGAATAAGGTTGCCGTGAAGGTGAGTGAGTGACTATACTAATTATATGTACACAGTCGGTACGGGTGGTGCAGGGCTCAGATTATCGGAGCCATTTGCTATTTCTTGATTTATAATTATACATATAATAGTAGTTATAGACTGAGTATAATTATGTTACATGTATGCACATAATTAGAGGCTATATAGTTATGTGCTATGTTTGTTAATGTCGTGCATTCTCTCTAATCATACCGTACCCTCGCATTAATAGGCCCGTGCACAGTCCTCTAATAAGCCTAAACTGCATGCTTCCAGAAAAGGGTGGGCGTATTTTTGGGAGGGTATACAGTATAATTATTGGCAATTTGGTATTTGAATGCGGAATCGAATAATTCCATAATTACTGCAGGTTTTTCGGGAGAATTCCAGAGAGAGATTCTTCAGAGAGGTGGCAGTGTACACATCCTCCAGTGTCGACCACCAGAACATTCTCAAGTTCATCGGACACGATGAAAAAGAGATGAGACTGGTGGTTGCACTGCACACCCGGGGCTCTGTGTACACTGTCATCCAGAGGCAGGTGCTGACGTTAGCTGAATTCCAGCTCCTAGGAAAGTCAATATCATGTGGTGAGTACCGTATAGCGGATTATTTCGAGGGTATAAATTTTCGCAGAAATGCCTTTAGAAAGGTTTTCAGGGATTTAGCATGCATGCAATAATAAATTCACGGTTATAAATGTTCGCGATATATACATGCATGCTTAATCCGCGAAAACCACAAACATTAATTTTATACCCTCGAAATATACCCGCTATTGATATACGGTATATATCCTTTTGCCTGGCAATTTTCAAAACAGAATCCCCTTCAAGAAAGCTATAATTATGTATAGCTGATATGAAAGTACACGGTAATTTTCTCAGCTATAATAACTCTATATATCTTTACTCTCTATTATAACTTTGGCTATAATTATATACACATGCAGGACTGGGATTCCTGCACAGAAGCAGGCCACCATGCATAGTGCACGGTGATTTAAAAACTGCGAACATTCTGATTAAACAGAACGGAGAAGCTGCTCTGGCAGACTTTGGCCACAGTAGGCAATTTTTTACTGAGGATGTGAAGGTACGTATACTTTCTTAAAATGTAATTGTCTATAATTATAGTATAATTATATATAGCGGGTAAATTTGGCGATTTGGTGAAGCTTAAGGTGAGGGTCACCAATGTTTCAGTTTGATACGTAGTCCCATGCAGAAGGTCATGGCAATTATGCATGCATCGTCAAACCAACTACGTACCTCATTCACTAAAATTAGTATTAGGCTCACAAATGTACCCGCTATATGTTATCTGGGAATTTCCTATAGCTTGCAATTGTCTCCGACGATTTCCTCAAAAGCCATTCTTTTGACAATTTTCCTGAAATCTGAAGAAGCGAACTTATAAGGATATATAGGGTTTGATCCTTATAAAGTTCGTTTCTTCAAATGTTATTACCTGAAGTGCCGCTAAGACTCATACCACTAATAAACCACGATTCAGGAACCAATGACAGCCGGTACACCCATGTATGCCGCACCAGAGCTGATGAAAGTCAGGGTGAATAGCAGGACTGATGCTAAAGCTACTGATTCTTATTCCCTTGGTGTGGTTATATACGAGCTGTTAACCAGAACTCAACGAGATCAAGGTATGAATAAGTGTAATTTATGCGTTTAAGCAAGGAAATAAGTTTATCGCATAAATAATAATTATAGCATTCTGCTTTCCGAGCCGCCACAACTTTTATGCTCACATATATTCTAGCACTATATACAAATATTATAGCTAGGCCCTAGTTTTGGCAGAAACACATCAAGTATAATTATATACATGCAATAATTATAGAGGTTATAGTACAACTTGATAGGTCGTTTATATTAGTGCAGCAACTTTGATGATGAATTGTACCCTCACCATTCACTCACACACAGAGGAAGTGGAAGCTTACAAGCAGTCCATGAGTGGGAAATTAGCGGGCATTCAACAGCCTACAATAGATGAGATGAGAAGGCACATTCACAACAACAGTTATAGACCAAATATCCCTAAAAAATTCGATGTGAGTTTCGTTTAATATTTCACTCCCGTAATATATTTTACCTCGATCCTCCGCACTAAAGAAGTATACAATTGCAAACTCCACATGATACGTACTTTTGTTAATGACATATAATTATAGCACTCAAATAATAATATACACCGCAGGTATTTCCTGAGCTAGTCAAACTTGTACAAGACTTGTGGAGTGACGCTGCTGAGACCAGGCCGAAAGCAGAAGCAGCCTACAATGCTTTTATTGAATTTGGGTTGTTAATTGTGAGTTATGGAAGACAAAAAGTATAATAGAGTTAGTTAAACACTCAGATTTTGTGTGAAGAAAAATTAAGTTGTAGTTGAATATCGTACATACTAATTTGGGTATATAAATGCAGCTACATACTATGACTGTATTCCTCTCTTGTGCAGGCACCTCCCAGTCAAGCCTCGGCTTCAGCCTCGTGCACAGCTGAACATGTACATCTATCCCACCAACCCTCCCTAGAGATTGCAGAGACTGCATTTTAACTATATACTGTCTTAGGTCTATACCGACATTGTGAGTTTAACACTGGCCATGGTTGACTTGTTGAAGAACCTGTATATATAGCTTTTAATGTTGTGACTGTAGTATTTATTGTCAGTAGAACGGTTCTGTGCAGTGTGCAGTTTTGTTATTGTCTAGTATTTATTGTCAGTAGAACCTGTACAGTTTTTTTTGTCAGTAGAACCTGTGCAGTGTGCAGTTTTGTTATTGTCTAGTATTTATTGTCAGTAGAAAACCTGTACAGATTTTTGTTTTATTGATTTGGGATAATGCGCATGCGCCACAAATTATTGCAAAAGGTGGGTGGGGCATTGCAAGTTATCATCCTGCAGATATTGCTTTTACCACTCCCACGATCATGATTGTGTGTTTCTCCATTTTAATACAGTATAGCATAGTATCAGAGGTCCCTTACAAGTCGTGGTTCGCTATCACTGGAAGTGTCACAGAGCTAGAGCAGGGTAAGTTGCTTAAATGTGAATTAAATGCACGTGTACATTTAGTATAGATCTAGACTGAGGCTGGTACACACAGTTGTTTTTAGCGTGTATTTTAGCTTGTATTGCTACAAGCTATAAACTCTCATAGCTAGCTACCTATAAGCAATGCTATAGTATATACTCCCTGTTATATTAGCTATAGGGATTAATGGTTGAGCCAGTGACAACCTGGCCAGCCAGCCAATTCCATTATTGTGTGGTATTGTGTGGTACGCCCACTTTCCACATCGATACAACATTGACAGCCACTGTATTGTGCATTGTGGTCAGCTTGCTTTAGTTGTGGTTTGAGCAGAAAACCACAAAATTATCTATAAACTGTCCAATCTCTACGTACACATGCATACACTGACAGCCACTGTATTATGCATTGTGGTCAGCTTGCTTTAGTTGTGGTATATGGTTTGAGCATAAAACCATCCAATAAACTGTCCAATCTCTATGCACATGCATACACTGACTGTGTCTGTATATACACTCCCCCAAGCCTTGCCCTTGTTTATGTTAAGCGCATATTTCACATGATTAATATTTTCTACATACCAGCTTAGCATAACACGTTACAGCTATGGACAAGCTGCTTCACGTAGCTACGTGTATGGGCAATTGTTGAATGATGCTTACGTATGTAGCCACAGTGTGACCACTAAATATAGACTCCATGGATCACCTCTTAGAAAATCTATGAACTTAGTCAAATCTCGATAGAAATTTACTCATCACCATTAATCTCATTTTCTGTGTGTGTGTGTGTGTGTGTGTGTGTGTGTGTGTGTGTGTGTGTGTGTGTGTGTGTGTGTGTGTGTGTGTGTGTGTGTGTGTGTGTGTGTGTGTGTGTGTGTGTGTGTGTGTGTGTGTGTGTGTGTGTGTGTGTGTGTGTGTGTGTGTGTGTGTGTGTGTGTGTGTGTGTGTGTGTGTGTGTGTGTGTGTGTGTGTGTGTGTGTGTGTGTGTGTGTGTGTGCGTGCGTGTGTTTAGAGGATCCACTGCACACAGTTGACTATCCACACACACACACTATAACTACATTTGTGGATATTATACTTTAGTGCATACCATGTGTTTGTTACCAGCGCGTAACGAGATCCCCCCCACACACCACCCACTGACTCAGTCTCACCACTGGAATGCTAGAACACATTCTCTGACCTCACACACTAGCCATGATCACAGACTAGGCATGTGTATGTGTGTGTCCAGTAAATATGTCAGGTTGTTCGTACTATATAAAATTATGCTCGCACTTTCCGTGCAAAACACAACTATTTAATGAATACTGCTTGCTTTGATGCCATTGTACATGCAGGCAGATATCAACCTTTCTCTCACTCCATGCAGCACTGTATAGTAATTGTCTGTTCCTTTGTTTGCAATAGCCTCTCTAAGCACACGTATACACAACACCATAAGTTTATAGCCTCAGGTCTTTTGTCTCTTGCTAATTAATTATATACGTAGCCTCAGGTCTTTTGTCTCTTGTACATAGCACATTTTCCTTATACAAGCTTAGCCCCTATAGTAAACTGATTTTCAATGTTTTGGTTATGTAAGTGTTCCAGTTATTAGATAAACAATAATGGCATCCTTTTGAATACTTTGGAGCAGTTACTTTGGAGCAGTCAATGCTATTCTTTCGGAGAAAATTAAGCTCAATTAAATTAAGGTGTACATTTTGTATAATACTGTCTAATTACATGTGCTGTGTTTGTACCATTGGTAATTTCATACCCTAAACAAAAACACTACGTAATGTGATATGATTGGGCACTATAGATATTGTCCTGTGATCTTCTTAGTGTGAGTGTGAGGTATGTAATCTCCGAGTCTGGTACTCTATGGCCTCTCCCCCAACGTGTATTCTCTATCCATAATTATTCGTATATTGACAAATAATATCGTATCTGTGGTAATTAACACTCGAAATTTAGTGCCCGAATTCCCTCGTTTTAGCAGTTATTTTCTGGTAATGAATTCCAATTAGCGATTACCTCAGTACGCCGGAGTACGTGTATCAGTGTAATGTTGGTAGTGTCGATCATAGTAGCTAGAAACCACCCGTGTGGTTTTGTTGTGATTAATCTGCAAGTTTATAATTTCTCCAGCTGGTTAGGTAACGTAGGTGTGTGTGATGTTTGACCTAGTGCCTAACTAACCCTAACAGTGTGTGATGTGTGCGTGGGTAACACCTATAGAGCCGTGTATCTGTGTTGTCTCCGTCGTTATTCCCACTAGCACAACAAACCGGTTAAGCATGAGAACATGTAGTCTGGTACATACCTTTAATAATCAATATCATGCTATGGTGCTTGCCAAAGTTCAACAAATGTCCTTTTCAGTTTAGACCAAACATTATACGGTAGTATGTACAGTGAAACTTGTTTATAGTGATGACCCTTGGGCAGACCAACAGTGGCTGTATTATAGAGGGTGGCCTGCTAACACAGGTCTAAACACATGCTATATATGGAGCCCATTAACCTGGCTGTATTATAGAGGGTGACATGCTAACACAGGTCCAAACAGGAAACCTATTATAGAGGGTGGCCTGCTTATAGGGACACCACATACGTAGAGACAGGATTCATGCAAAATTGTTATACACACTATAGCTGTGTAAGCCTGTCTTGTGTATTGTCTGCACGAGTCTTAATTATCAGTAATAGGCACCATGCACTCCCCTAGCTAGAAACACTACTCCACTGTTTTGGGCCCAAGGCGTGATAAAGTTACTCATACAGCTGTGTTATTGATTACAATGCAATATTTGTGATAGTAAAATAATAGTTATTCGATATTCACCCTTTTATCTCCACTTTTCCCGACTAATTTTCCGACCACCCAGTGCTGTAAGGGTGTTTAAAATTAAAACGTAAAGACGAGCTTTTTAAGGTTGAATGGAAAGTTTGGAGTCAGATATAGATGAATATAACTGTAACGTACGTAGGACGTAGGATCAAAGAATTTGTGAATGAACATACCTTCTAGAACAAAACACTTGTTCTGTGCTTCGGTGGTACTCGTGGTATGAGAAAATTAATTATGTGTCAATTGCCAGTTAAAATATAATTATAATGACAAGATTCCCATGCATTGAATAACATATTGCTGTACTGCTTTTGCTAATGTAGTAGCAACGATTGCACATGTGAAACACATTCCGTTACGGTACTTAAGAAAATGGTATTGTAGACAGGTGCTGGGTAATGATGCAATCTCATTGTGCCAAACTGTTGTAACGCACCCGCCCACACACACTGCACACATCCCGCTCACACCTCACCACACATACACATACGCTCACACACACTACACACACACACATACAGCACAATGCCGGAGTTCCGATTCAGACGCAAGAAACAACAAAACCGCCGGAAAACGGTTCACAATCCGGAAGAAACTGCCAAACAAATTGAAGCGGCTAAAACCGTTGAACCCAGCAAACCACAGAAGCGGAACAGTATCGGGACCGTAAAACAACCCTCACCAAAAGCGGGTGTGTCTGAACTGGAAGTGGATGTGGCCAGTGTCCCCAAGGCCGACAGGAGTAGCTTGGTTCAGGAGAGAGAAAAGTTTTTTGAGTTGTTGCGGACTAAGTATCCCGAGCAAGCTTCGAGTTTGGAGAAGATGACCAACGGAGACGAGGAGGTGATGGTGTGTAGGTAGAGTGGGCATGTGTGGAGAGTGTGTTGGGGGGTGGGCGTGGAAGTGTGCGAGGTGTGGAGCATATTATAATAAATTTGTGCCCATAATAATTATTGTGGAGGGTGGCTAGAGTCTCTTTGTCCTCATTTTTGAATGCTGTTCTGAATTCAATGTTTTTTCTAATCACAAATTATTCTCTCTTATAGACTAACGGACACGATGTGGATATGTTTGATCGACCAATGGAATTCGAGGATAGCAACGGTATCTTCAAAACCACGAGTGCGTCTGAGCTGCCCTCGTACAGAGCCGAGGAGCGGACCATCGCCAGCTCCTTTAATGGTGAGTTGGTGGGAAGCGTAACATTGTGTGGCTACCTTTGGGGAGAATAGCCACCAACCTTGTCTTGTCTTTTCTGTTTTGACCTCCTTTATAGTGTTCAGGGATATATATAATGTGCCCAATTTATTGCATCAATTCAACACACATTTGCCTCTTGTATTTAAACTAGGCCTATAATGATAATTATGGTTATTTTTGTGTAAATGCATGCCCTAGGCTATAGGGTGAGGGTTGTTCATGTTCACCTCCTGTAAGATTGAGGACTGATATGACAGCCATAACAACACAGCCCTTAGTTACGTAGCTTGTTGTAGCGAGATTGAATGGGATTGTTCATTACGACCTTCTTACATAAGATAGTCTCTATAAGTGTGGAGCATAGACTTGACTGCACGTATAGCCAGCCATAACACACTATTATAGTTGGTGTTTGTTTAATTCAACACAGCCCTTGATTAGCTTGTTATAGCGAGAGTGAAGTCCCTCGTGACAATACAATCATTTTGTCTCCTTAAAAAAATGACAAATAATTATACCGACATCACCACATACCCATATTCATAATAGCAGCTCTGCAAATATATACATGTAATGTGCTTGTATTTGGTTGGTTAATTCCATGTCTCGATCTAGCTAACAGTAGCTATAGCTTCCAAGGGAAGTCAATTTGTGCTATACAGTTACCGACAGTCACTCGGTGGTTGATTAGAATGATCAGCATTACAAAAAGATGACCCTAATAATGTTCTGCAATGCAGCACTTTCAAAGCTGTATCAACAGTGACAATTAAATAATCAAATGCTGCATGTGATCTTAAGATTCTTACCTTGACACTGTGTACATGTACATGTACAATGCCGGCAAAGTTCCGGTAAAAAATGTTTGAATGTTGGCCTGTGTGGAATTCCAGTAATTTGTTGAACACATTCATAATATTCACTAGCTGTGTAACTCTGTTTAGTGTGTGTGTGGGAGGATGGTGAATTACTGCACCCACCAAACTGTCTCCACGAGGTCAAGCTAGTCCACCTCGTTAACAGCATTCCTGAGATTCTATCATGCATGATACAGCTTATGTACATTCAACATAATTATCTTTTATTATTGGATGTATTAATAGTGCTTCTTAGAAGCTCTCTCTGTAAGTTAATTTAATTATGTCGAGAATTAATTTAAGAATTCATTATTTGCACTTGAGGGGATTAGAGACGTGAATATTATTAAGAGGTGGTCTGTTTGTTGTTTCTAGAGCTATGTATGAATATTGTTACTCCCCCTCGTCTTGTGTGGGTGGGGCCACAAAACAATGGAATGTTGTGTATAAAGCCACGCACACATGTGGATTTGTGAATGCACTGTGTTACCTACATACCGTGTTCATTATCTGCTATTGCGATTGACAGGCTATAGACTCGACTGCATACACTACACACTACACAGGCCATGGTATTGTGTCAGCGTGTACTTTTGTCAAAATTGGCACAGACTTTGGTCAGCCACAAAACCTTGATCTGAGCATACCTTGTGGTGATATAGGCCTTGTCTATAGAGCTATAGAATGGTATTGATTGCTTTATAGTGAAGTTATCCCTCCCCACACACACACACACACACACACACACACACAACTCACTCATCCCACTCACCCACTTCACACTCCTCACACACACAAACTCACACACTTCCCCTCACACATACACACAGAATGTCTCTTCCTTCGCTATGGCAAGTCGGTACGTCACTGTCCCATGCCATCACCCATCACACTCTCAACCGTAAAGAGCTTATATCGTAATCTGTTTGACCTCGGGGACGACCTCCTCAAGAACCCAGACTCATTAATATTTGTGAGAGAGCGAAGTTCACGGGAGTGGAAGAAACTAGAAGGAATTGGGTGAGGAAACCAACTGTTACTATTCCCTTATAGGCTGGTAGCCAACTAGCAATTTGTTCCCTATAGGCTGGTAGCCAACTAAAAATTGTTGAGAGAGAGAGTGTGTGTGTGTGTGTGAAGTACAGTGTATGTGATCTAGTCTCGATTCCAGGCCGTAAGGAAGGAGAAAAACAGGGCCTGGAATAGAAGCTATATATGATCGAACTATCATTGAACGTGACTTGTACAGTCATGCAGTGGCGTAGGCAGAGGGGGGGGCTGACGGGGCTAGAGCCCCCCCTTTGTGCTCTATTTTTGGCTTCGTGACCAACCTCCTCTGGCTTGCGGGTAAAGGAGGCGGTGACCCTTTGCCGCTCGCAGTAGCCATGCATATTTAGTGGCGTCATAAGACGGCAGCAAGCAGAGGCGGAGGAAACAAGTATTGATATTGACTGCCAAGTTTGAAGAATAAAATAACTTAGTACTGAATCAATACTATTGAGCTGAACATGATAATGGTGATGGCAACTAACGTAACAGTACTATAGTATAAGGGACTACTAAATTAGGTCTAGTAACGTGAATGATAATGACTACTTTGGTCTAGTACTCACTGACCCATAACTGATTAAGCTGCTAGCGTTTGTAAATGAATAGTCTCATAACTGTTCAAACAATGTTCTGTGAGATGGGGCACCTCGTGATGACTAGTGTGCAGGTAAATTGAGAGAAGTTGTATGATAAATGTGATCCTGTTGATGAATCAATATGTGTAGTCACACAGAGACATTCCACATTTGACCCATCTCTTTGACGAAGAGTGCTAGTATCCAACTTGAGTGGTATTGGGCCATACTTACACGCCATGCTCAGTGTGTAGTATCCCTGTATAATTATGACATAGAGAGATATAGAAATTAAAGTTAACAACTTACGGATTTGTTCACTGGTAGGGTTGGTGTTATACAGTAGGTCCAGTACACAGAACCACGTTCATAGTTAGTGCAGCTTCCTGTCTCCTGGATGCAGTTCTGGTAGAGGTTCACTGGAGAGTTAACTCGAGTGGTCAGAGAGTTCACTGAAGTCTGAAGGCTGTTCAACTGAGTCGTGGTTGCTCCATTGGCTGCGTTTAGAGAGCTCACTGAAGACTGCAGGCTGTTCAATTGAGTCGTGGTTGCCCCATTTGCTGTGTTTAGAGAACTCACTGAAGACTGAAGTCTGTCAGTAACTGCATTCACCTCGCTGTATACTCCGTCAATCTTTCTAGAATTATTTAGCACAACCTCGTTTTCCAAGTGCTGAAAATCGGTTAGTAGTTGTCGGAAATTGCTTTTGACTGTTGAAGACAAATGTGATAGCTCATCATCAACTTTTGACTTGGAAGCTGATTTCTCCCTCAACTCTGCTAGCTGATCGTTGATGAGGCTGACCTCGGTGTTGAGCTGAATGATGTTGTTTTGAGTAGCTTTGTAGATTTGATACAGCTGATCAATTTGAGTCTGCTCTCGACCCTCGTCCGAGTTAGTCTCTTCGGGTGCAGGGGTGCAAATGGTTGGCCTGGATACCAGAGCGATCGTTAGCAAGATGTAGAGTGTTGTTTCCATTCTGATATCCTCGGTGTCTTGTAAAGTTGATGATGTATCACGTCCCTTTTATATTTTTGTGATTTCCAAATGTCCCATTCAGCAAGTTGCAGAGGGAGTATATAATATTTCATCTGTGCTTGATATTTGAACCTTTTAGTCAATCCGTCTGTCCTATACCAACGCTGTGCAGTGTGATATTTGAACCTTTTAGTCAATCCGTCTGTCCTATAGCAATACTGTGCAGTGTGATATTTGAACCTTTTAGTCAATCCGTCTGTCCTGTAGCAACACTGTGCAGTGCGGTATTTGAACCTTTAAGTCCTTTCGTCTGTCCTATAGCAACACTGTGCAGTGTAGTTGTGAACCTTTAAGTCAATCCGTCTGTCCTATAGCAACACTGTGCAGTGTAGTTGTGAACCTTTAAGTCAATCCGTCTGTCCTATAGCAACACTGTGTAGTGTAGTTGTGAACCTTTAAGTCAATCCGTCTGTCCTATAGCAACACTGTGCAGTGCGGTATTTGAACCTTTTAGTCAATCCGTCTGTCCTATAGCAACACTGTGCAGTGTAGTTGTGAACCTTTAAGTCAATCCGTCTGTCCTATAGCAACACTGTGCAGTGTAGTTGTGAACCTTTAAGTCAATCCGTCAGTCCTATAGCAACACTGTGCAGTGCGGTATTTGAACCTTTAAGTCCTTCCGTCTGCTCTGTAGTCTTACTGGTTTATTGACTGGCAGTTGTGCATGGTGTTGCACAATACTTCTGATTGTCTGTTTGTACAGTTATAATAATTATAGCTAGTAGTCTCCTTTTGTTGCATGACAATTTATTTTTGAAGCCCTGAAGCAGTGTCTCTGGTGCATGCAGCATACAATGATCAACTCAAACTCTACAGTTGTTTGCTATGTCCATTAGCAGAGAAATATGTGCACATGATTTTTATTTGTGACGTTTGCATTTTTGTTGGAGCATGACGGTATTTAAATTAATTTTGTGATTTTCACATGCAGTATGGTGTTGGATCACTGCACACTACTGTTGCTAGAGCCAGGCCACACCCTAAACCACACCCCCTCCCCACCGGCAGACTCGGACATCAACACACCCCTCGATCTATCGGCGGCCAACACACAGAACTCATCACAAGGGTCCCAGCCTCACGTGCACACTAGCGGTGTGGGGAGTGGAAGCCACAGCAGTGCGGACGACAAAGAAGCCACACCCACCACTGGACAAGGACGCAAATGGTTAGCTAAATACAGTACAAATACAAGTTGTCACACTGCTAGCTGATGCTGACTTAATACTCAGTAATTCCTCACACCCACCTACCCACCCACACACTCATACACTCACACCCACCCTCACACACGCACACACACACTCACGCCCGGCCACCCACACCCACACACTCCCACACCCACATATATACAGTAATGGTCTATGGAAGGCGGGTCGTAGTAAGGATGTCGAGGATTTGACGAGGGTACCGGATAATCTCCCTGTCCACAAGACCCACTCCCTCACCTCCCCACTCTCCCTCACCAGCAGCACCTCCGGAGGTAAGGACGGCACTCAATGCATATTGATAATGCTCGTAGTACAACCTCAATGAGGTTCTAGAGCAGCTAGACAGTGAGAATAGCAAAGCGCTCATTAACGATGGTGCATTTTAAATGTATTTTGTAGAAAAGCGATTGCTACTATCGTTTAAAGAAAATTTTTACGCCTTAATTGCACTTCTATCATCACATGCTACGTGTGCGTACTTATGAAAACGCCGTATTAGGTACTATAACAGTTCTCAATGTGTACAGTAGTTCGATGTAATTGTGCCCCCTCACCTTTAATCTTTGACCTCTAGTGTACTCTGAACCAACCGTGGACACCAAGAAAGTATCAGAGAAAACACGTTTCCTACAAAACCGGATTTCAAGCATGAAGTCCGAATTTAAAAAGTTACGTAGCGACCATGTCACCAAGATGAGCGAGTTCTCACTGACAATGAACCAGACGTCCAATCAGATCACAGCAGCCCTGAGGGCGTTCTCAAAAGTGGGTGGAGTCGGTAGTGGTGGGGAGGAGTTTAGAAGAGAGAGGATCGAGTTATATAGCGAGGAAGAGAGTTATCAGAAGCTCTCGAATGAAACACTCGGAGAATTGAAGTAAGTGTGTATAATTATAGCTATAGCTACATGAGCGAGCAACTGCAAGAACATGCACACCATTCCCAACCCTAACTCCATGGGCCGCCACTAAGTATCGCCTAGGTCTGACCAATAAAACAGTCATTGCTTCTGTACTGTAGGACGAGTAGAATATTATACGTATACACCACCTTAATCTTATGCACAAAAGAGACAACAAAAAAGGCCATTAAAGATGCTTCATTTAACGCTAGGTCCCATGCATTTTGAGAGTACTACAGTTTGCTCTTTAAGTAAAGCTTAGAAGGAGCTCTTTCAAATTAGTGACATGCTCAACTCACACCTCTCACACTCATCACACCCCTCACACACCCTCACACCCTCACAGGCTCCTGGAGACGGCAGTAGAGGATATGAGAGTGGATGTGGTGGATCGTCGCTGTGGTGTTGAGGAACAAGAGGTGGACTCTCTGTTACACGCTGTTTCCACAGTTACTAAAGCAGTTAACGAAATGCAAAGTACGTACATTATTAAAGCTGAGGAAACACATCTGAACCAAAAATAATGACTTGGTAACATGCACGTGTGGTTTTAGCATCTCGCTTATTAAAGTAGACTCGAGATGGGTAGTCAGTCAATGTATAAGCTCACTACAATAATTATATAAACTCTACCTCCACAGCTCACTGTATATAAACTCTACCCCACACAGCTCACTATGCCCCCCTGGAGGCCAAAATAAAACGAGTGATGGAGTCAGAACTGCAGACAGTTATCAAAGAGGAAAAGTGAGCTATAATTTATGTACTTTGTCGCTGCAGTGCATGTATATGTACGTATACTGGTGCAAAATGAAATTAATGTTATGTCTGCAGTGGATAACTTACAGAAAGATTGGCTCATAAAACTGTTCATAAGTACAAACCTTTCTACTGTAGAAAGGGCAACCCCTATCAGTACAATAATTTCCTGGAGCTTGAGATTGTAATGCTCTCTAAGTACGTATATACAAAACTGCCTCTATGAACATCGTATGTACATGCATGCATATATGTCATGTCTGCATCTGGCTAACATGTTGCCCCGCCCCCCCTCCACAGATACATACAAGGGGAGGGGCTTAGAGTCACTGAAGCCGTCGATACCTGCACCAAACTTGAACAGACACTGGGGGTACTCATGCAGTTCGCAACCGTCCAATCACATCGCACGCCACTAGTACCCTACTATTACTCGGCGACAAAACCTGATCGAGAGGCCCTCCTGGAAAATATTCAAGCTGTGATACCAAACCACGCCCATAGGGTGGAGTGTCTGAAACGAGCCGAAACTATATTCAAGAAAAAGAAAGCACTTCATTCGCCTTTGAATGCTAAGTTGAAAGAGTTTGAAGCACAGTTGCGTATACAGCGCGACCACCTTCGCCATATCGAGGTGTCTACAATTGAAAAACGCCATCAGATGAAATTACAAGCCAATTTCATGGAGGAGAGATATAAAATGGAGAAAGAAATTGCAAAGGAGCTGGAAACGGAACGAATATTGGCTCTCCAGAAACGAGAGCAGCGAAAGAAGCAGATGGAAGAGTTGTGGAAATGGCAACAAAGAGCGAAAATGGATAACGAGAAGACGAGACAGAAACAGAGTATACAACGTGTGATGCAGGGAGTGGGCAGTTTGTCCGGGAGTCAAAAATCAATACCAAGCTCAGAGGGATCAGGTGAGCAGTGTACGTACATGTAGGGACTCTTACACATGCATGTACATATAGTTCGTATAAACTGTATAGTTTTTATTATTATGCGCAAGGCTATCTATTATGCGCAAGGCTATCTACACAATCGTTCGGTTAATTAGAATTGATGGAAGCTCTTTGATGAATAGATTATCCAAACTAAGTATATTTATTACGGGCAGTCAATAAATTTAAGAACTGTATACTTATAGCGCACGCATATAATTAAGTATAGATAATTATTATGTACATACGTAGATTGATCACTATGCATTGATACAATTGTTCAAGCACCGCGGTTACTAAATGCCTCGAGGCATGTGTTTGAAAAGTGCATTACAGACAATGTTGCTTCTAGCAGTGCAGCTGTGTTGTACAAACACCTTTGGGTGACAAAGTTTACGTCTAATAATTAATTTTGTTCTATCACACAAACATTGATCCATAATACCCCTCTCAGGTAGCCACATCCGCTCGTCCAGTGATGACCAGACCACCCTCACCCCACACATCTCACTCTCACAGACCAGTGACCCCGCCCCTCCTCCGCAGATGCCTCCTTCCAAGGGAAAACGATTCCGTAAAAAGGATCATCTTCAACCATGGCAAAGAAAGAGCATCGGCTACGTTGGCGAGTTTAGTGAACTTTTTCAAACAATCGCCGATGAAGCTCAAACCTCGAAACAAGTTTCTCATCCCTTGACAAATACGACAAAGCCAACCAATCAATACCCGTCGTCCAATCAAAATGCAGCGTCCAAGTCACATGATCTACAGCCGTCAAATCAAGCCAAACTCTCTAAACCTAATGAGCAATCGTCCAATCAAATTTCAGCACCTCCGATGGTCAAAGCAACACTCGGTCCGAAAATAGAGGTCAAAGAGTTCACTGGTGATTTACGACAACAACCGTTCCAGACCACGCCCCCTTTTAAGCATCCTAGCAAGCAGTCGAGTTCTCAGTCTCGTCCTACGAAAACAGTCGGTCAAATTCGAGCGACGTCCACCAATAAACACGGTACCATACCGTCTCGCTATCTACAATACGAGTACGGTAGTCAACCCGACACAGACAGCCTTAGCTCCTATCCAAGTAAGCGCGGCTACAAGAGCTCCATTAATTCCCTCAGTCAGCCGAGTAGCGACGATGCCCCCGGCTCGGCGGCAGTCCGTTCACACATGCAACCAATGCTAGCTGCTTATCAGCCAGATGCTCAACAGAAGAGAGCTACTATTGGTAGTACACGGCAAAGGGGCGGGGCAGAGCGCCCCCCTCAAATGAAGAGATCTAATTCGGACGATTCGATTTACGATAGTAGCACGCTTGAACGAAGGAAGAAACAAGGGCTTGGTGGCACTCCTTATAAGGTGAAGCAACAGGGCGATATTAGTCCCTCTGGTAACAGGAGGTGGGCTATGAATATGCTTAACAAGGACACACTTCCTGTTGAACACAGACAGGTTCAGTTCGGCAATCGTCAAGGAAACAGGGGACGGCTACGTAACAGCAGTGCGAGTAGCGGGAGCTCGGGTGATCGTCAGAGTGCAAAGGTCATGGGAGGTCAACAATGCTATCAGCATCATGTGCCGAAAGGTCGTCCGGAAGTACCACCCCAAAAACACGCCCCCAACTGCCCCACTCATGGACACTTACATAATCCCCCGTTACGAGTAACCAGAAGTGCTCAAGTACCCTCAGATTCACCTTTGACCTCTTACCCTCGGCACTTAGCGTCAGCTACACACACATTTCAGATGAGAAGTGCGTCCAATGGGATGCCAATGCAGCAGCATCAACATAAAAGGGGGCGTGGCACTCATTATCCTGGTCATATGACGTCTGGTGGAGGTCATGTGACTAAGCGACGTGATGTGGAGGATCATGTTGGATCGCTTGTATGAACAGAAAATTATTTCCATACCTGATGTGTCAATCAATTAAAAACTCTTTTTATTACAATTATAATATTATTTAATGTATTATTGTGATTTTATCGCAATTATGATTAAGCTGTGTAGGATTAAGCGTGTCCGGCCGTAAGGGAAGGTACGACAGTAGTGTCGCATTACAGTAATTTCCAAAACGAATCAATGGGACCTATATATTATATTGCTGAGCAAGTTAATTAAAGTGATGGAATCCTAAAGAACTACATGTATAGACTCTATGACGTCAAGATGCAATATGATCACCTGGCACTTTATTGCAGCATAATAATTATTAGCATGCAACTAGCCTCGAAGCCTGGTCTCGAGGCTAGCATGCAACAAGAGCAGGAATATATAGCCTCTAGGGGCCAGACTAGTGTTGGAGAAGTATGGCTTGCGAGACTAGACAGATGGGCGGGGCTCGCTAAACACCGAGACCTTAATTAACAATGCATGAGCAGAAGTTCATTATAATATTAAAACTCCTCCATACAAGTACATAGCTATAGAACTAAGTACTTTCACAAAGATGGAGAGGTCCCTAGCACTGAACATTGGCCTACTCGGAGATAGTGGAGTGGGGAGGACAGTTTTTCTCTGTCGATGGGAAGGCGACTACTTTAACTGGACAGGACATGTCCCTAGGTACGATTACCAGGGCAACAGGACTCATGAGATAAACGGAAAACAAGTCAACGTGTGCTTATTGGAAGGAGGTAGACTAGCTAACGAACACGAAATGCACGTATGACATAAATACTTTGCACTGATAAATAAGTACTTCGAGAAAAATTAAGCCATTATCCATGAATTATCCAGTTTGACTCTAGGATTACTTGTAGCATGTTGACGTTCGTGTCCTGAAAATAATTAATTGTTTAATTTGCTACAGATCTACAGTTCTACCTACCTATGTCTTCTGTTCTCCTTGTTTCATTTTGCGTCAAATCTCCAATTTCATTTGCAAACATCAAAGAGAAGTGGATACCTGAAGTTCGTCATCGTTGTCCGAACACACCTGTGCTGCTAGTGGGGCTCCAGTGTGACCTCTTTAACTCTGAGAGGCATGTGTTTACCCCTGAGATTGAGATCAATGGTGACTACCCTGTCCCCCGCGAAGATGCTCTGCAACTGGCGAAAGATATTGGTGAGGAATTTATTACATTATTTATTACAGTACGTACATTGATTTTCACTTACTGTCACTGCTACAGTGAAACCAGTCTACTTCTAGTGGCTAGAATAAAATTATACGATGATAGCGTTGGGGAAAAAAGGAAATAGATCTCGAGTTTATAATTAGGAAGAACATTTTATCAGCATTTTTAATGCTAGCACCTTCTACATGTGTATATATCTCAAGTGGTTGTGGTTACAATAGTGCATGAGTATTATGATATAGGCAGATTGCCTCCTGTGTACAGAGCACATGAACTAGGAGATGGAAGATCTTACTACTGTATCGTCCTCATGGGCTCCTGGTATACAGTCTATTGGAGTCTATTGGAGTTGTGGCGTACTCTTCCTAATACACTCTTGATCAGTCATAGCTAGGTGACCTGGCTATTAACCACATACTGTATACTACACATTCCTATGACATCATTTACATGTATGACATCACACTGTATATAGGGTCTATTGCATTGAGAATGACCGGAAGTTCTGTTGTCATACAAATAAAATGACACTGTACCTGTAAGTGTCATAGAGTTAATATTCACATATACCATGTGATGTCATACCGTGATGTCATAGGAATGTGTACCGTGGATATAATTATATGCCAGAGAAACGCTAGCTTTTAGCTGGGGAGATTATTTTAAATCTATGGTATGTATACGTATGTAAAATGTCCTGTGTATCTGATAACCGTATGACCTCCCCCCTCAGGAGCGGTGGGTTACTATGAGACAAGTGCCTTCACAGGAGCTGGTGTGATGGAGGCAATGGACGTTTGTGTGAGGGTGGGGCTAACAAGGGCAGGCATTTCCCTTACATGTAAGGAGGAGAGGAGACGTAGATTCGTACTACCATGGAAACGGTGGGTGAAGTATTGACATACATAATTTATTGTGGTCACCCTATAAGCATGCATAATAATAATACAGCCAGGTTAATAGGCCCATGCATAGCGCTAGCATGACTGTGTTTGGACCTGGTTTAATTATTGAACTATTCGTACTCCTGCTATAATGTAATGACCTCTATTAGGCGCTCTCAATCATCTGATCAATCATCTGATCAATCATCCGACCAATTATTTTACACAAATGCCAATGGTCCTCTGATTCCTCCACCTCCTAAACCACCCGCCAATAAAGATATAAAAATCCAAACTTCAACGTTTAACGCTGAGTGGGTAAAAACGATAAACAACCCGTCTCATTCGGACGTAGTCTTCAGACTGGAGGGCAAGACGTATCATGCCCATCGCTATGTACTGGCATCTGCCTCAGATCTGTTTAGACAGCTGCTCGGGGTGACTAAGAAAGTTAAGGTGAGGTTTATATATTTGTCAAAACAAATCTCGGCAAATGTTGTCAGAATCTCTGTGTGCATGTACACATCTAATAATAGTGGTCACCCTTGGATAGACCAACAGTGGCTGTATTATAGAGGGTGGCCTGCTAATACAGGTGCAAACACATGCTATAGAGACTGTGGGGCCCTATTGTATTATGGAGGGTGACTTTGCTTATAGGGTGACCACCATGCATAATACTGTATAGACACTTGCCCGTTTTCTGCAATTACAAGCTGTCTTTGTGAATAATGTTCCAGATTGACAAGCTGTGTGATGGGTGGGACAAGGCACGACTAAAGAAGGTTACTAGGAAGACTATCAACTCAGGGCAGCTGGAGGGAATGCTCCACATTGAAGAAAGGTACATGTAAAAACAATAAATTCGTAATTTGTAAATTCATGTTTTTCCTAATTTATAAGAAATACACTTTAAGTTTCTAGGCTACACTTTTGTTGAAGGTGTTAATTCTTCATTTCTGTTGCTATAGACCTGACTCGGACGGTAAACAGGTGACAGAGATGACCTTTGACCCCTCCGTGGTGACAGAGCTGGCGCTATCTCGTGCCCTAACGTTCCTCTACACTGGAGTGGTGGAACTAGACAAAGAGAGCGAAGGTTTCGGCGAAACAATCAAGATTTCTCAGCTGCTGAATTTGCCCGAGTTGGAGCTCATGTGTGAGAATGCTCGTAAAGGGGAGGAGTCTCTGAATAAGAAAATTGCAACGTGGGTGAACAATCGAAATTCCCACGTCGAAAAACACTTATTTTTCAACAAGGTACGCTATGTTTGTGTGTGTGTGTGGTTTGTGCTGGTTATCTGAGGTTGCTTGTACACATATAATTATATCACGTTGTACAAGCTAGGTGTAATAAAACTTATACAGTCCCTTCCGTGTTATACACCTGCACGTAGCCTCGATGCATGATTAGTAGAGATCTGTTATAATCTTAAATTCATTCAGAGCTAGTAGTGTACAGTGTATAGTGTAGACATGCACACACACCACACACCCACCCACACACACACCCACCCACACCCACACAGAGATTGTTCTCTGACGTGTGTTTCCTGGTGGAGGGTGTGGTTGTCCCCGCCCATCGACTAGTACTGACCACACGATGTGAGGTCATGTCGATCATGTTGTCTGGAGCCTTCCAAGAGAGCACAGCTAACAAGGTAGGTCGTCATAGCGACAGACGGTTAATCACAAAATAATGACCTCACTTTTTCTTAAAATAGTTTATTTCATCTCCCAGATACAATCACTTTATGAAAGCACCGCAGGCCTAGGTGCTGTGCCTCAGTGAATTAATGTGTCAAAGCTACATAACAAAAGGCTACTAGCTATTGCTAATACACACATGATATCATAATTTATGAACATTTTGCAATAATATACCTGGTGGTCTTACTATGTATACGCGGATTCGATATAATTATTTGACCACATCCTAGGTAATATCACTTATTTTCAAGCTTTCAAGTCACATGCATATGCGTACAAATGATTAACCTTATCTTAATTTCTATCTTCAAATAGCCATCATTATGTAGTAACCCTCCTCCTCCACAGATATCCATCCCTGATATCTCATTGGACCCGTTTCTGATTTTCCTAGAGTACCTGTACACTGACGACATCCCCTATATGAAAAACTACATAGGAATATTGGAGCTGGCCAACAGGTGAAGTGAACTGCATTTTGAGTGGAGTTTCCACCCAGTACTTATGATTATTATGGATGGTCTACTTTTCATAATTATAGTCACTCACTGTACAGACTGTCATAATACTACATCGGCCAAAGCTAGGAAAACATGTCTGATTGATTAATTTGAGTTTATACTCAATAACTGTCAATTAAATTTCTATAGACATCCGACATCCAACCCTCAAATAAATTAAATAGATTTGCAAACTTGATTCTCCCATGACATGCCTTGTTGACTCCTCCCCTCTCCCTCACTGGCTCACAACAGGTACCTGATGAGTCGGCTCGTATCACTCTGTGAATACCGCATCTCCTGGGACGTTGAGAGGGCCACTAAAAATTCTATTTCAAAGGCAGACGTCGACATCATTATAGGTGAGGTCGTGTGTTCATTCTGATAGGATACCCAGAATTGTGGTTGTTTTTATCTTTTATACCTGACATGAAGCTATAGGCCTAAGAGGTGGTTAGTAGCTACTTAGAATGTTTTGCGAGCATCAAACATTTGCAAACTTTGCGATGGTTGATCAATTCGCAACAATAAAATCCGCAAAACCAAAAATTATTACTAGCCTTTTTACACAACAATCAACAATTTAGTAGTGGCAGATTTTGACGCCAACTCCTCCTTACACACACACCCAACGCCCACTCCCCCACACACCCCACACACACAGGACTCCTGCTCTCCTCACAGCTGCACAACGCGTCTCAGCTCAGCACTTTGTGCCTCCACGTCATTTCAAGCAATTACGGTGATTTTGAGAGAAGCGAACAATTCCTGCAATTGGACCAAGACAACCTCTCTTATGTGGAGGAGCATCGATGGCCACCACTGTGTTACAAGACCATTATGAACGAGTATAGAGCCAAGTACCGCGATACTGAGACTGAGGGGGAGGAGTCAGGTAGGTGTGGTTTCTAGCCTTACATTACATATTGTACTCTATATTGCTTGGTCTTTAGAGTGTATTGACTAATTGTGGTGTGTCCCTATTCTTTCAGCTGCCATAACTTGAATTCCGTGCAATCCAATGTCAAATTTTTATGATTTTCTGAAAGCTTAGAATTCAAATGGTGTCATCAAAAATCATATTTGAGAGATAAAAGTATTTGCCGATGTAGCGATACCATGGTCCAAGGCCGAAAAACGACAAATTAGGACCCCGACAAAATGTTGGATCGAAACAAGTCATTTAAAAGGTCTCTTTCTAAGCTTTCAGAAAATTGTAAAATTTTTGACATTGGATCAACGGTACTAAAGTTAAAGCTGTTGAAAGATGTTCAACTACACCCCCCCCCCCTCCATCAATGGTTCGGCGATTCTTTCAGCTGCCATAACTTGAATTCCGTGAATCTATTGTCAAATTTTTTATGATTTTCTGAAAGCTTAGAAAAAAAGAATTCAAATGGTGTCATCAAAAATAAGTATTTGCCGATTTGGTGATACCATGGATAATAATAGCCCATGGTCCAAGGCCGAAAATGACAAATTAGGGCCCCGATAAAATTTTGGATCGAAACACGTCATTTGAAAGGTCTTTTTCTAAGCTTTCAGAAAATCGTAAAATTTTTGACATCGGATCAATGGTACTGGCTGTTGAAAGATGTTCAACTATACTGTGTTAATATTTATAGCATACATGTGTTAATTGAACCACCTCTTTATTACAGCCACTGTTGGTCTACCTGTAAGGGCAGGTTTCACTGCACTATAATAATTATTATACCATGCATTATAACTTCCCTGCACTATACAGGTGACCCCTCCACCACTACAGATGACCCCCCCAGGACATCGGACAATGGAGCAGCTGTCCAGAGCCACAAGAGACGAGGACTCTCCCGACTGTTTAAGCAGATCAAATAGACTGAAACGGTCGCTCCGCATATTTGTGCATGTTAGCATACACTCTAATTTGTGTTAATTTCATAATTAATTTTTTTTTATATCACTCCTTTTTGATATCAAATTTTTCTTGCATTGAGGTAATTAGCATCACTATAGACTAATTATTCCGTATATGGCGTGACATTTTCGAGGCACTTAAATTTTGTGGAATGGCCTATAAAAGCATATTTCGTTGAGTGGATTGACTGCTCACCGGAAACATTCTCAGGCCATGCCTTAATCTTTGCACATTATGGAATTAATTTTCGCGTAGCTTTAGGATATACGAAAACAGCGAAAATTAGCCCCTCGCGCTATATGAACGGTAGTACACAGTCCTCTTTAAGGTTAAACCTGCAGGTTAGAACATTTCAACTAATCTGTCCACAATATAGTTATGCAATAACATAGCTATTATTATAGGCATGCAGTCATAAAAAGTTAAGGACATTGAGAATTAACACTTGCAGGGTTGAGTGAGAGAAACTACTGCATGACTGAATTAAACTACAATCCTGAAGAAATGCTATATTAAGAAAATATCTGCATGGTGAAGAAAGTGAAAGTGTATGCACTCAGCACAGACAGTGTTGTCACTCACTCAGCGACTATTTCAGATGATGAATCAGAACAAAATATTGATACTTTAATTGATGAAAATTAAAGCAACATTATGAGAGAGGAAACAATTGGAAAGTTAAAGCTTTGATTGTGGCATATATATAGCGTTTTCATTGGTGATTGTATCAGTTTATCAGCCCGGATCACAGAACTCACGAGAAGGGAGAGCAGACTCCAAACACACATTCAAGTCAATCAAACCATGCAACTGGTAAAACTAAGAATGGAAACTCCGAAGTATATAAAAGTTCGAAGTAGATTAATGCAAGAGTAGATATACTATACCAAACTTGCACTTGTATCTAAATTGTGGATAAGCCAAACTGCTGAACCTATAATTCATATATGCATGCACACTTACGAGGAGAATATAATTATGCGCACATGTACACCCATATATATACGGTGGTTACTCTGAGGCATAGCCAGTCAGAAGTACATTCCATTCATTGACCTTAATTGACTAATAATAAAGTTTTTTTTTATTACGAATTACAAAAACACGAAAAAAACAACTGACATTCAAATTGTAACGTAACTAATCCCACCACTCTAATTGTCAGTACTTAACTCTGAATTTTTGGGGTACTGTCAAATGTTCCAGTGTTTGATTGTCTGTTGTACTGTTGAGGAGGATATCGATATCGGATTGAGTTAATGAGTCATCTTTGTTAATACTTAGTATCTTGAGTGTTTTGTTGTGTTGTATTAACTCCGCAAACTTTTGAATTGCTTCTCCTCCTAATGAATTGCGGCTAATAATCAGCTCCTCTATTGTTGAGTTGGCCATCAGAGATGAGGCCAGTGCTGCTCCTCCAATGGTAGTCATGGAACAGTTATCTAAAAAAAGTCTAGTAATTGTTTTGTTTGTTTCTAGTGCTCTACCGAGGGCAGTCACTCCGCTGTCTCCAAGTGGATTGCTAGACAAGTGCAGATCCTTCACTGAACAGTTTCGACTGAGTCCGTGTGCTAGCTCTATAGCTGATTCTGGAGAAATGTCGCAGCGGCATATATACCCTGTCTCCAGTTTACACTTGTCATTGTCTCCAAGGTAAGCACTGAAAGTCGTCATGGCCTCCAGTGAAACACTATTTTCTGACATGACCAGTTCTTTCAGAGGGCTGTTTTGCTGTAATCCTCTGAACAGAATATGGACACTGTCAGAGGAGAAAGAGTTGTCACTGACATTCAACGATTCGAGACACTGACTAGAACACAAGAGTTTAGCTAATTGTTCACAATCTTCTTTAGCGATATTATTCTCAGCCAAATCCAACTTCTTCAAAGCTGTGTGGTCACAGAGGGCTGATACAAGAGAGACAGCACCTCCTCTTTGGATTTTGTTTCTTGCTAGATCAAGTTCTTCTAGTTGAGGCATATGGGGGATGGTCTTGGCAATGTGGTCGACAGCAGTACCGTCAAGTTTGTTGTAACATACAGTGAACCTCTTCAAGTGGCGTAAGAAGTGAGTAGGAATGTCTTGCATGTATTGGAAGCTTTGTGAGGCGAGATCACTACATGACACTTTTATTGATGTGATAGAAGCATTTCCCTGCTCTCCACCGGCACTGCAAAACGCTTGAAATAAATGAGACATATTCTCATTTTCATCTCCAATGCCTGTGATTTCGAAATTTATGAAACAGTTGGATCGAGCAGTGCAGTAGCCAGTAACAAAATAGTCAAGAGGAGACCAGGAGTAGTCTGAGCGAATACTCATTTCACTCTCTCCAAGAATGTCAGTAATAGAAGCTTTATCACCTCCCTCAAACAGCCAGTGAAAGACGGTCCTTGATCCAATTTTTCTCCTCATGTGATCTCTGAGGATGGGAGAAGATTTGGTGAGTCCACTGAGAAACCTCAGGACCCCGATGAAGTGGCCATCATGGATACACCTCGCAACAATCGCACTTCTTTCTTCATCGCTCATCTGTGATAGTGAAAACGCAGCTAGATACTCTTGAAGTGTGAGGTGGTTGAAGTGATAGCTAACTACAGCACTGGTGTATAGCGGGTCCACTGTCTGCATCAGCCCCAGAGTCTCCAGTCTGAGATAATCGGGAAGATCAGGGAACACCAGCCGCGGTACATTATCAAGTAGGCCATTTAAACTAATTCCAGACAGGCTATGGAAGAATGTTTTCAAAGGCTCTGAGAGATCGCTAAAGTTGTTGCTTTTCCATAGCTTGGGCACAAAGTGAGGGTGTTTGTCCAGGTACTCATGGATACAGAAGCAAGTGTAGGAAGTGTACAGCTGGGTCACTGTTGTTGGTAAGGTAGAGCTTGAGTCTTGGCACCACTGGTAGACCAACAAGGTGATGCTGGTAGCTAAGGGAGTGTGCATGTGGCCTTTGACAGCAGGGGTCTCATCCAAATATTTCAAAAACTGTTCTAGGAGAGCAGACGACTTTTGTGGATACTTTTTCTTCAGCTCTATCAGCCAATCAATCTGGTCTTGGACAGATGCTACAATCTCAATGTGCTGTGAGGGTTTTCGTTTCTTGATGTAGTCAGTAGCCCAAGGTCGACTTGTCACAATCACTCTAGCTTTGGGTAAGATTTCTCCAGACACTAGTTTCTTGAAGAAGCATGATTGATCATCAAGGGTGGATGCAATTTCATCCCAGCCATCCAACCAGAAGGCTGTACCTTCACCTTTGTTGGCTTCCAGCTCTTCCACTAGGGACTTGTCTCCAGGATTGATGAGAGATACTAATTCATCAAGATTGTTTAAGTTCTGAACGTCAAAGTCTCTCAATGGCAGCAGGAAGAGTATCGCAGTGTCTTTAAGCAGCTCTTTATTGGCCCACTTGATACAAGCATCGAGACTGAATGTTGTTTTGCCTACACCAGGAGCTCCCTCCACTAGGACCAGTCGAGCAGGGGAGCCATTGGGATGATGGCCAAGAGTGCTGAGAGTGGTTGCAAATTTATTACAGTGAATGTCATCTTTGTCTCCTCGCAGTGTGCGCCTTATGTATTTATTAGGACTAGTAAAATCAAAAAACCCTGTTGTGATTAGAGCTAGCTTGTAAGGTTGCAGCAAGTTCTTGGATATCTGTCTAGATACGTACATCTTCTTTAGTTGTAAAGAAGCCTGCTTCATTGGAGTGAGGGAATAGACCTGAACACCATCAATGGTGATAGATAGAAAGCCATTGTCTGCTAAGAAGTCTTCCTTTCCTTGTTTCACCTGTTCCACTATCGAGCTGGCCAGAGAAGGAGGTACGGACCAGAGGATGGACACACTGCTCTTACCAACACCAGCTACCAGCAAGAATTCACGTGGCAAGAAGAATCCTTGAGCAAAGGTGTTGGAGATGTTTTTAACGTCACGTAGCGTGCAATCATCCCAGCTTTTGTTCACCCTCACTATAACATTCTTCAGTTTTCCGACTTCTTTTTCTTGAGGACTGTCAATGGAAAATGGCCAAACTTTGAAGAAATCACTAAGTTTTGTTGAAGACAGGAATCCATCCATCTCACTCTCATACTCGGCTAGTTGGCTCAGCAAGGGATCGTCTGCTTCAGTGAACATGACTCGAAGTACGTGTCGAAAAAGCTCGTAATTGAAAAAATCCCAGAATCGATTCAACTTGCCCCAAATCTTTGCAAGTGTTCGTGCTTTCTCGAAGCATTCTTCAATGTATTTTCCAGCAAGACTTTTCAGCGATAGTTTCATGCATGTTATGCTGGCATAGAAATCGTCTACACTGACACGAGATTGCTTGAGTCGTTTGAGGGTTTTATTAGTCAGCCGCTGAAATTTTGTCTCCAGGAAATCGATTTTTCCAGTGAGGTCGGTGATAATTCGATCATCACCTGTAGTACAGCAGTTAAATATCGTGTATAAAATATAATATACTTATAATTTATTATGTCTCATAAGCTATTTTATAACAGCTTACTCATTGATTCCACGGGTTCTTTAGTATTCTTCCTCGCAGCCTGCTCAGATTTTGTGTTTGAGGAATCTATAATATCGGTATAAAAGGGATTATAGTATGGACATTGTCAACTATTTTTGTTGTTGAAATGCATGCATGGCTTGGCCTGCATGGCTTGGCCTAAAGTCTATTTGCGTTGAGTTCGACCCCGGAAGTTTATGTGGTCAATTATGGCTTCATTTATGCTTTATGTGGTAGACAGTATTGCCTGGGATTTCTACATGGAAAATGCTAACTTTTAGCTGGTTGGAGCTTATCAGCTCTACAGCACATAGATAGAAGCGCTTTTAAAAGGTATATGAAACTTTGAATTTCAGTAAAGTATGACAAAGTTATGACAACTTTATGAAGGTCAAACTCAACACAAATGGACTTTAGCTCCCATGCATGAATGCATATTAAACACTATATATACGCTTTGTATATCTATCCCTCATGCACTGCTATACTAACCTTTGGCTGACAAATACTGGGCCACATTGATAGCAATGTCTCCTTTGTCCAGGGAGAGTATGATGAGTAGCAGAGCTCTGAACGTGCCCTCTGCAACAACTCTGTCCAGCCAGTATTTCAGAGCCAGCAACATTCCAGCCTGAGTGCCGTGTACGAAGGCATGACTCCTCACGTCAGTTTGCTGTCCAGATGACAGGCCCATTGCAAGACAGCCGTCATGTGTGGTGTCAAAATAAGATGATAATTTGAGGAGGTCTGTTTCTTCTACTCTTGTGTCAAGCTGCTCGTCAGTGAATTTAACTTCTCTCTTTAGTGTTTCAATGGTTAAACCTGAATTTAGAAGCATCCACTTAACGATAGGTTATAAACTGCTACAATATATACTGTCGTACACTACACCATAATTGAGGTAATGCATAGTGTGGCTTTGTGGTATTACAAGCATTCAGGGCTGTGTCAACATGCAGATATAATTAGTAATACGAGTAAATATTGTTTTGCCACCTGAAACCCAACTACCTTAAGGTGACATACTTTCACAGGTACATTTGTTTGCGTTTTTACAGTTTTGTACATTTTGCTGGTATAATTGTTTGCGAATGTCGATCTGGATACATTAAACAAGAGGGCGGCCAATTATTTGCGAGTACTAATTTTTGCGATTTTACTCCATTCGCAGAAATAGCAGAAATTAATACACGTCACCTTAAGGTAATATATCATACACATATATACTGCTAAAGCTGCTGAATGAGGTATATTGTTACATGCATGGGGGTGCTGGTAACTATGTCTTAAGTAAAACTATTGGCCATATTAAAACTCTTACCAGTTACTGGTGGTGAAGGTAGAGAAGGAACTTGAGTAGCAAAACTTTGTGAGGTAGTATTCGCAGTATTCACATCGGCTGTTGGATCTGTGTTAAACTGTATTTGTTACATGTACAACTTACAGCTTTCTACATGATTGCATGTCATTGGGCTTTAAAACAACGCCTGGTTTACCAAGGGTTTGAGGTACTAAAGGAAGATTAGACGATTGGAATGAAATCAAAATGTCCTACAGAAGCAGATTTACTGTAACAGTATAAGTGGAAAATTTTCGCGTTATTGAAGGCAGAATATGCAGCCGCATGCAAAGCTCTTGATGGGTGTGATTTCCTGGCATTGAAACGTGAATATTTTTGAGGGCTCTCGAGCCAAATAGCAAAAATGTACACACGCGAACATTTCTGCTATATATACGGTATATTGTAGTTCAGTATAAATGTACTAGATCTGAGTATCAGTTTCAATCCCCATGCACTCACCATCTAGTGGCGATGCCTCTCCACTATCTTGTCCAACATTAGCCATGCAGCAGCTAGTCTTGAGTCTTGTACCTGCTAAGAAGCCAACAAATTTTGTTGCGGTGCCAGGAGCTTTACCTCATTGACTTTGCGCATGCGTGACACCTCACAGGTGGGTGTGGCTAGAGAAAAATACGGCAGTACTTCCTGTTGTCATCAATGTAGCCTTGTTCCCAGGCCTTACTTATTTTTTCTTGCTGTTGTCATAGTTCATCCATAAATACAAGAGTATATGAATTGAGATACTCTTGATAAATATAAGGTAGCAAAAAAAGAAGAGGCAGCACAGAAAGAGTGCATGTATCTATAAACAGAGACCGTCTTAGCCACCGTAATTTGCTGTATAGCGGAGCATGCAGCTGCTGTCACAACTGAGCTATATAGCATGGCTATTTGCTTGCTTTGAACAAATGAAAGCTTGGGCTGCATTACACCTTGCATGCCCTGGGGCTGTAATTATCTCGCTGTTGGCCAATGAAATCCATTTAGAGGTGACACTACAACGTCTATTAAGTGCATGCTCTGTAAATTATATATAGTCACCAGATATATATATAGTATACCTGGAAAGTATATGCAGTACGTTAATTGGCAATGCAGAATAAAATCAATGAGCACAAAGTGTATAATTATGCTAACACAAACAAAGTGCGACAGTTTCAGTCTATTTGATCCACTTGAACAGTCGGGAGAGTCCTCGTCTCTTGTGGCTCTTAACAGCTGCTCCATTGTCCGATGTCCTGGGGGGGTCATCTGTAGTAGCGGAGGGGTCACCTGTATAGTGCAGGGAAGTTATAATGCATGGTATAGTGCAGTGAAACCTGCCCTTACAGGTAGACCAACAGTGGCTGTTACAAAGAGGTGGTTCAAACACATTCTATTGCATGGTGTGACTTTGGAGCTTATAGGAATACTACAGTGAGCAAGAAAAAACTCATAATAGACAGCAGCTCATAATGCACTGACTTATATAGTTTAGCACTAAATCTAAGAGCTTCAAAAATGATGGGCAATTATGCAAAAATAGCTCCGAAAACAGGCCTGATTTAGAAAAAACACACCTATAAATTGTAGATGCATTCAGTGTCAGTTTTGATTCTCAACGTCAATGACAATCTTGTTAGATTGAACTAATTATAATCTACTTCACAACTGTATACACACAAAGTTCCATTAACCCACCTCTGCTATAAACCACACCCACCTAACTCCTCCCCCTCAGTATCGAGGTACTTGGCCTTATACTCGTTCATAGCGGCCTCGTAAGACAGTGGTGGCCATCGATGTTCCTCCACATAAGAGAGGTTGTCTTGGTCCAATTGCAGGAATTGTTCGTTTTCCTCAAAAACAACAAAATTGCTTGAGATGAAGTGGAGGCACCAAGCGCTGAGCTGAGATGCGTTGTGTAGCTGTGAGGAGAGGAGGAGTCCTGCATGTGTGTGTGGTGTGTGTGTGTGTGGAGCGGGCGTTAAAGTTTGTGATTTAGAGTAGAAAAATGTTTGCCAACGTTAAATATTTCACAAAGAAACAAAGAGTTGATTGTATCAGAGCATGCTATGTTAATGTTGATAGCTATAATTATACCAAAATCACTCGAAATTATAAGTAGTTGTACAGGCTAAATACAAACAGTTCTAGACAAACTGCATTTTGTGTCAGTTGCTTGCATGGGTGTTCACACATTTTTATATTAGCTGGGCAACTCTATAATGACCTCACCTATAATGTCGACGTTTGCCTTTGCAATGGAATCTTTTGTGGCCCTCTCCACATGCTTGGAGATATACAGTTCACAGAGTGACATGAGCCGACTCATCACGTATCTGTTGAAGGGAGGAGTCAACAAGTGATATACACATAATGTGGAGAATCAAGCTCTGAACTTAGTAACAGGTTTTACTTATATTTTCTTTATTTGGTTAGCTGTCTATATTAGAGTGCTAATTCAATTGCAGTTAAACTTGATAAAAATGCAATATCAACATAATTATATAATTATTGTAGTCAGTCAGGACAAAATGAGGTGAAATGCGGTCTGTATTATGATTTGTGCATGTAAGCATTTTTAAACCATAATTATTATAGCTAAGTGCTCTATGCTTTCGGAAACCGGCTTTGGTCCTCGTACAATAAAGCCTAGATAATAAACACTAATTCGTACAGCTAGTTGGCTTATGTACAGTAGACCATCTTCTATCAAAACAATGGCAACTCAATCCACTGAACCATTTCCCTTCACCTGTTGGCCAGCTCCAATATTCCCATAGAGTCCCCCTCCTCAATGGGGGCGTGGTCAGTGTACAGGTACTCTAGGAAACTCACAAACGTGTCCAATGGGATATCAGGGATGGATATCTGTGGAGGTTAATAATTAAGAGCTACACACTTAGGTCATGCATGCAGCTATCCCTGCGACTTTATAATAAGTTTATATGTAGCATGCAAAGAATAAAAAAATACATAGAAATACATAGATGAATGAGAAATGGAGTGGAAATACGAAGTGCATGCTAACAACATTTTTATGCAATTTAAAAAGTGAGTGATTAGCTGTCTGTCTCTATGACGACCTACCTCATTAGCTGTGCTCTCTTGGAAGGCTCCAGACAACATGGCCGACATGACCTCACATCGTGTGGTCAGTACTAGTCGATGGGCGGGGACAACCACACCCTCCACCAGGAAACACACGTCAGAGAACAATCCCTGTGTGGGTGTGTGTGGGTGTGTGGTGTGTGTGGGTGATTGATATGTACAATTAGTCATCAAGGAATGATCGATCTACAGATCTGCCTAAAAGCTACATACGTAAATGAATCATATTCAATTGGCAAAAATTAGTTACGTAATTAATGATAATTATTGCAAAAGAAGAGAACCTTAGGTAACAGGACAAACATATAGCGTACTGTACCTTGTTGAGAAATAGTTGTTTTGCAACGCTGGCATTTCGATCGTTCAACCACGTTCCAATACTCGGATTCAGAAACTCCTCCCCTTTACGAGCATTCTTACAAACGAGCTCCAACTCGGGTAAATTCAGCAACTGAGAAATCTTGATTGTTTCGTCGAAACCTTCGCTCTCTTTGTCTAGTTCCACCACTCCAGTGTAGAGGAACGTTAGGGCACGAGATAGCGCCAGCTCCGTCACCACAGAGGGGTCAAAGGTCATCTCTATCAGCTGCCTGCCGTCCGAACATCTATAGAACAAATGAATATTGGAAAACTAAAGGAAAAGAGGTAATTGTATTATAGAAAAGTGTGTGTGTCATTATTCTTACCTATCTTCAATATGGATCATCCCCTCCAACTGCCCCGAGTTGACCGTCTCCATAGTAACCTTCTTTAGTCGTGCCTTACTCCATCCATCACACAGCTTGTCAACCTGGAGGAGGTGGGAGAGTATATTACACAAAGCAGTTACGGACATGCAATTAAGTGTCTATTATGGTTACCTTATAATAATTATAAGCAGGTAACGTGTAATACAGCCAGGTTAATGGAGCATGTGTTTGGGACCTGTGTTTAGCAGGCCACCTCTTTATTATGTACAGCTAGGCACTATAGCTAGCTGTTTGTCTGCCCAAGAGTGACCATTATAATATCTACATGCACACAGAGAAAGTCTGGTATCCATCCACAGCGTTTGCTGAGGATTGCTAAAACTGTATATAAGTACCTTAAGTTTCTGAGTCACCCCGAGCAGCAGTCTAAACAGATCTGAAGCAGATGCCAGCACATAGCGATGGGCATGATACGTCTTGCCCTCCAGTCTCAAGACCACGTCCGAATGAGATGGGTTGTTTATCGTTTTTTCCCAATCTGGAGCAAATGCCGAAGATGAGATATTTATCCAGGGTGCTTTTTCATTGGCCGGTAGTTCAGGGGGCGGGGGAACGTAAGGTCCACTGGCATTCGTGGAAAATGATTGGTCGGAGCGCCTGTACCGGAGAGTTACAAGGTGACAATAATATATATAGTCATAGCAGATTTTATTAATTCAGTACAGCGAAACCTGTCTATAGCAGTCACCCCTTGGGCAGACCAACATACTTATTGGCTGCAATAAAGATGTGACCTGCTATAACACAGGTCCACCATAATTATGCTATGGAGACTTTCTCCAATGGTTGCATAATAGAGGGTGACATGCTTATAGGGTATGTGACCACAACCAATTAATGTTTCACCCACCGTTTCCATGGTAGTACGAATCTACGTCTCCTCCCTCCACTACGGGAAGTGCCAGTCTGTGTTAGCCCCACCCTCACACCAGCGTCCATTGCCTCCCGCACACCAGCTCCTGTTAGGGCACTTGTCTCATAGTAACCCACCGCTCCTGAGGGGAAGAGGGGGGAGGTCATACGGTTACCAGATACATGCGCAACCCAGCGTTAAATAGAGCATCTTTGAACGGCCATAACTTCAGTTCCATTAATTAGTCCAATAACAAAGCTTACAACAGTGAGCTTAACTTAAAACCAAAAGTTTAAATCAAAAGTCTATTTTGCATGGCGGTTATTATAGTTATAGCCCATGATCTTTTTCCAAAAATGCGTAGGCGTGGCTTACCGGAACACATTCAATGCAGTGCAAGCAATGAAATCAAACGAAATGTTTACTCACGAAAATCATCGTTTTCGAGTTTAACGAATTTATAGCATTAATACAGCATAAATTCCTCACCAAGATCTTTTGCCAGTTGCTGAGCATCTTCGCGGGGGACCTCAGTGTAGCCACGCCCATTGACCTCTTGACCTCTGAGGTCACTTTTGAGCCCCACTAGCAGCACAGGTGTGTTCGGACAATGATGACGAACTTCAGGTATCCACTTGTTTTTGACGTTTGCAAATGAAGTTGGAGATTTGACGCAAAATGCAACAAAGAAAATGTCCGTCTGGGGATAGGAAAGTGGGCGGAGCCTATCATAGTCTTCTTGGCCGGCTGTAGGAAGAGTCGAGAGATCCACATGATATTATTTAGCAAAACAATTCTAACATGTACTAGAGTAAAGTATCAGACGTCATCATAATTATGTCAGACACTGATATCTTCAGAAGATACAGACACCATTGAAGGACTAAGCTAGCAGAACTCTTTAGCTAGCTACTAACCAAAAATCAAGCTCAAACTCTTGTCGGGCTCTGCACTACACTCGGTTGAACTGGTGAAGGTCTCTCGATCAACAGATCGGACATTGTGGTTATAATTGATTGGCCAGACACTGACTTCTAAGTGTGATACATTAATTTTGGGCACTAAGTAATTTGACTGGTACATGGTAAAGGCAGAGATTGAGCCCCACCCCCTAACCAACTATAATAATGTTGTTTTCGGATGCTTTCTAACCCTACTATATATCATCTGCCATATTCAGTTGTTTCTACACTTGTAGATCTACAGAGCCTAGAAGCACGTTTAGTGCCTGTAAAATACCGTGTTATGTCCGATTTATTGAGAGAGACATTCTCCAGTTCAACCAAGTGCAGTGCAGAAATGGTGGCTGTATTTGCTGTAGTTTTCGGTGTCCGACATAATTATGATAACGTCTAATGATTGATACTTTCCTCTACCATAATTTATATAAGTGCAAACCACAATCATACAGTTTAGGTACGTACCTGTGTCCCATAGCGACACTGAGACTGGTTTTCCGTCCACCATAATATTGCCGCCGTAGTTATCGAACACAGTAGGAACGTACTCACTGGGAAAAGAATTGGTACTCCATTGTATAAGAAAACAAGATTTCCCCACTGCACCATCTCCAACTATGACCACCTTCAGGTTTTGCATCTTCGAAAGAGTTTAGGAAGCAATACAAAAGCTTTTTTATCATTGTAAATACTGAGAGAACATGAGATTGTTGTTTGTTTATATTGTGGATTGTCAATCAGTCTAAAAATAGAACAAAGTTTTCATTGCGTGGGAGTTTGCCTCGCTGCTACTATTTTAAGTAGTATTAATGATGTCATAGATTGCTATAGCCGCGGTTAAATACGAGGGGTAACCTTAAAATGCCAGCAGCCCCACCCATCTTTCTTGTATAATGGTAGCACCTTTTGGTACATTCATTGTAGAGCCTGCAACCATGCAGTAGACTATACTACTAATCAGTATACTATAGTTAGGTTTGTGTTCTCCCCATGACCATGTCCTCTCATATATAATTATAAATTTGTTTCATTAATAATGTAGCTTGTTTGGTGAGGTGCAAAATAGGGCAGAGCAAAATTAGTTAAAACTGGGAGAAACTCCCACCATCATGATCAGTATTTCACATGCAAAGCTGCTATTGGTGGGTGGCATTGAATGTGAATGTGCAACCCACGAACATTGAGCCAAATTTCTCGCTACGCATGCATGTCATTGGAGTAATGAAGGCGCCCGACACCTTCCAGAGTCAGTCCTGGTATTAAATTTATATCGACCACTAATTATTACTGAGCCAATAATTATCGAATGGAGCATTTTCTCATAAATTGTACACTATAGTAAAAGGAAAAGAAGTGACTGCATGGAATAAAAATCAATGGCATCTAACACAAACAGAGTGACAGTTTTTCAGACTATTTGAACAGTCGAGAGAGTCCTCGTCTCTTGTGGCTCTTGACAGCTGCTCCATTGTCCGCTGTCCTGGGGGGGTCATCTGTAGTAGCGGAGGGGTCACCTGTATAGTAGCGAGGGGATTGTTATGCATGCATGGTGGGGGGTAGGTATAGTATATAGGACTAGCTAGTCGATGCTTAGAGCAATGGTGAAGCAGAAATGAAGGACTTATCTAAGCCATATATCACGAGGACTAGACTAGGAACACAGAATCTTCCAAAATTAAAAACCTGCATGGTATACGTTGCAAAGAAGAAACTCCAGCAATGCTGAACATCATGAACATTAACAGCGTCCTGCATGGCTGGACTTACTTTGATACTTGCCAGTATTTTTCATTATGCTATGTGACGCAGCCTGACTATAAACCACACCCACCTGACTCCTCCCCCTCAGTATCGAGGTACTTGGCCTTACACTCGTTCATAGCGGCCTCGTAAGGTGGCCATCGATGCTCCTCCACATAAGAGAGGTTGTCTTGGTCCAATTGCAGGAATTGTTCATTTTCCTCAAAATCAGCGTAATTGTTTGAGATGAAATGGAGGCACCAAGTGCTGAGCTGAGACGCGTTGTGCAGCTGTGAGGAGAGCAGGATTCCTGTGTGTGTGTTGGGTATGTGTGGAGTGGGTGTGTGTGGGGGAAGTGGGCATTATTTTTGCCTGGCACGTGCCAACCCAAGGCCACATAAAAACACAATTTCATGACCATCACTTAAGCACATGCATACATGACTGGACCTCACCTATAATGTCGACGTTTGCCTTTGCAATGGAATCTTTTGTGGCCCTCTCCACATGCTTGGAGATATACAGTTCACAGAGTGACATGAGCCGACTCATCACGTATCTGTTGTGAGGGAGAGGGGAGGAGTCAATAAGGCATGTGATACACATCATATGCATGCAAGCTAGCTAGCTCTCAAGGTCTTTGCTCCAACTTTAATATTTGAGGGATTAGATGTACCAATGTACAGTAAAACATCTTCTATATAATTACCAAAACAATTAATGGCAATTTCCCTTCACCTGTTGGCCAGCTCCAATATTCCTATAGAGTCCCCCTCCTCAATGGGGGCGTGGTCAGTGTACAGGTACTCTAGGAAACTCACAAACGTGTCCAATGGAATATCAGGTATGGATATCTGAGGAGGGGGTTAAAATTTGTTGATTACTTAAATTTGAAATAAACGCGTGATATAGCGCATCTCCGTGACTTAATTGTATTGTACGCCCACTCTTAATTAAGCTTGTGGTTGATTAAAGCGTCATTGGTTTGTGGTTAGCAGCTGCTGATGTCATCAAAACAGTAGTAAAATTTGTAGTTTTTCAGTGTTATTTCAGCAATGGAAAAAGCATAGAGGATGTTCTTGGTATCAAAATGTAGCCCATTTATCTGTAAACTTATTACAGAAATTTGAAAGCTAAGCTATTAATTTTTCAGAAGTTATTACTCTAACCAAAAGTATACCTAAAAACCAGTAAATCATGAATTATATACACTGTGAACTAATATAAGACCCTTAAAGGATGGTCAGGAAACCTAAACCATTGAACAATTATGTGATGAAGTCTGAGACCTTAGCTGTAGAAAATTACTGTTTTATTACTCAAACCGATTACACACTATAACAATTTGCTGTTGTTCTTCTTAATCTCCCCAAACCCACCACCTCATGTTTTCATGGAAATTGAAGATATGTTGTAGCTTATTCATTCACCTACACAATGGTATCAGCACAATTTCTTAGAAAGGTTCCAATCAAAAGATATCAACATTTAAGTACAACCACTCACACATTTGTGGTAATCTACTCTCTAAGCTGGATGCACTGTACGAAGAATGACACAAAGTGCATGCAAGGGCGTATAAAAGAAGAGAGGGCATGCAACTCCACTATCAGTACACGTAGCTAGCAGAGTTCAAATGTGGGCGGAGGAATGTGTGCATTTGCATGAAGTGCTAAAAATAAATTTCATTTCATGCACTGTCATGCACATTCATCCGCCCACGTTTGAACTCTGCTCATATAGGAGTTGCATGACCTCTCTTCTTTTATACGCCCTTGGTGCATGCTAACAAACAGAGTGGTCGATTTGGGAGAGGAAATCAACTTCTTGTGAGCTGAATTCTCTGATTCTAGGAATAATAAATCAATTAAGTTAGGCCATTAATTTTGTTATCTGTCTCTATGACGACCTACCTCGGTAGCTGTGCTCTCATGGAAGGCTCCAGACAACATGGCCGACATGACCTCACATCGTGTGGTCAGTACTAGTCGATGGGCGGGGACAACCACACCCTCCACCAGGAAACATACGTCAGAGAACAATCCCTGTGTGTGTGTGTGTGTGTGTGTGTGTGTGTGTCAAATCTTTGCTGTTATAATTATTACAGATCTCCCTAAACGCTGATATATTCAGGACTCAAAATCACATATGCACAAATACCAGCACAAAAATGGCATACCTTGTTGAGAAATAGTTGCTTAGTGACACTGGCATGTCGTTCGTTCAACCACGTTATAATTTTCGGATTCAGAGACTCCTCCCCTTTACGAGCATTCTCACACATGAGCTCCAACTCGGGAAAATTCAGCAGCTGAGAAATCTTGATTGTTTCGTCGAAACCTTCGCTCTCTTTGTCTAGTTCCACCACTCCAGTGTAGAGGAATGCTAGGGCACGAGATAGCGCCAGCTCCGTCACCACAGAGGGGTCAAAGGCCATCTCCGTCAGCTGTTTACCGTCCGAGTCAGGTCTATAGCAAACAAAAAATTTTACCATACACATTTTTATTGAAAAATTGATCGTGAAACACATTCAAAAACTAAGAATTGATAAGACAAAGTGTCTCTTAATTACCTGTCTTCAATGTGAAGCATTCCCTCCAACTGCCTCGAGTTGACCGTCTCCACAGTAACCTTCTTTAGTCGTGCCTTGTCCCACCCATCACACAGACTATCAACCTGGAGGAGGTGGGAGAGTGGACATTAAAGCCATCGCTTAATTGGAACACTGTACTCAAAGTCTCCATAACAGGCCACCTCTTTATTTTACAGCCACCGTTGGTCTGTCCAAGAGTGACCATTATAGATGTATACATGTACATAAATATTCTGGTATCCACAGCATTGACTGAGATTGGCTAAAACTGTAAGCTCCACCTTAACTTCCTGAGTCACCCCGAACAGCTGTCTAAACAGATCTGAAGCAGATGCCAGCACATAGCGATGGGCATGATACGTCTTGCCCTCCAGTCTTAAGACCACGTCTGAATGAGATGGGTTGTTTATCGATTTTTCCCAATCAGAGGAAAACGTTGAAGTTTGGACTTTTATTGCGGGCATTTGAGGGGGCGGGGAGGGTTCATTGATATTTGTGTAAAATGATTGTTCGGATGATTGTTCGGCTGATTTGGAGTGTCTGTAAAGGAGAGTTACAAGGTGACAATAAATATAGTCTTAGGGAACCAAATCAGTGAAACCTGTCTATATAGTGGTCACCCTTGGACAGACCAACAGTGGCTGTAATATAGACAATGTATGTTAATACAGTATAATTCGGATGGGGTCTGGTCCGGCTCTATTAGGATTAGCGAGGTCTACTGTACTCTTAATATTTCACCCACCGTTTCCATGGTAGTACGAATCTACGTCTCCTCCCTGCTCTTGTTAGCACTGCCCTCACACCAGCGTCAATAGCCTCCCTCACACCAGCTCCTGTGAGGGCACTGGTCTCATAGTAACCCACCGCTCCTGAGGGGAAGAGGGGGGAGGTCATACGGTTGCTCATTCCAACTTTGAAAATTGAGCATTGGCACTACTACCAACATTTCGGCAAGGGGCACGGAATTTCTGCAATAGTGACGATACGTTACCTCTACAGGAAAAGTTGTGTTCGCGAAACTATTAGCAGGCCACCTCTTTATTCTAGCAAGTAAGATATACGTACCAAGATCTTTTGCCAGTTGCAGAGCATCTTCGCGGGGGACATCAGTGTAGTCACCATTGACCTCTTGACCTCTGAGGTCACACTGGAGCCCCAGTAGCAGCACAGGTGTGTTCGGACAATGATGACGAATTTCAGGTATCCACATATATTTGATGTTTTCAAATGAACTTTCAAATGAAGTTGGGGACTTAACACAAAATGCAATCAGGAAAATGTCCGTCTGGGGATAGGAAAGTGGGCGGATCCTATCATAGTCTTCTTGGCCGGCTGTAGGAAGGATCAAGAAATTCACAGGATATTGCAAAAGAAGAATCTATACATGTACTAGAGTAAAGTATCAATCATCAGACGTCCTTTATGATGACGTCCTTTATGATGACGTCTGATGATTGATACTTTATACTCTACCAATATAAAGTGCAAACCACAATCATACAGTTCAGGTTTGTTAGGTACATACGTGTATCCCATAGCGACACTGAGACTGATTTTCCGTCCACCATAATATCGCTGCTAAAGTTATCAAACACAGTAGGGACGTATCCACTGGGGAATGAATTGGTGCTCAATCGAATGAGAAAACATGTTTTCCCCACTGCACCATCTCCAACTATGACCACCTTCAGTTTTGGCATCTTCGAGAAATGAGTTTAGGAAGCAACACAAAAGCTTAATACTGAGAGAATATCAGATTGTTTGTTTATATCGTGGATTGTCATGTCAATCAGTCTAAAAATAGAACAAAGTATTCATTGCGTGGGATTAATGATTTCATAAATTAATTATATTGATATATAGCCGCGGTTAAATATCGAGGCGTAACCTAACTAATGCCAGCCCCGCCCATCTTTCTTGCTTTTGCAGGAGTGCATGATCTGAATGCACTCCTGCTGGTAGCCAATCAATATGCTAGGTCTGTCTTCTCTTCAGAGGCCATGCAATGCCCTCTTATAATTATTAGTTAAAAAGTTTTTTCCAAATTTTTGTTGTGTAGCGGGAAATTTGAGCGAGGTGCAGAGGCAAAGCAATTAACGTGAATATTTCCCGCTACGTGATACATGTACACTCACTGTCGAGGTAATGAAGACCCGACACGTCCCTTCCAGAGTCAGTTCTGGTATTAAATAAAAATATTGAAAATAGAATGGAGCATGTACTTATGAATATATCCACTTGTAATTATAAAGTTGCATAAAAAGTTTTTTGCAAATAGACTTAATTAAAAATGTTCTCTACTGAGTGTTCTTAGCTACCAGTGCACATTATGGTGGATTTGGTATTCCAGAGATGCCAGTACATAAATGAGATGGGTTGTTTATCGTTTGTGCCAAATCTACCGAAGAGGATGCTTTTTCATCGGCCGGTAGTTCAGGTTCACTGGCCGCATTCGTGGAAAATGATTGGTCAGATGATTGGGAGTGCCTGTACAGAGAGTTACAAGGTGACAATAATGTAAACCAGATTTGACTAATGCAGTGAAACCTGTCTATATAGTGGTCACCTTCAACAGTGGCTGTAAAAATTTTACAGGGTGGCCTGCTAACACAGGTCCAAACACATGCCATTAACCTGGCTGTACTGTATAGAGGGTTATTTTTAAGGCACACAATTTTTGCGGATTTCTCAAACTAATCATTTTGCAGATTTCATTTTTTCAAGGATAATGGCCATAATTACACTCGCTCTATGATTATGGGATGACCACAAGCTGGCTACAGTATAATCCAGAAGACCACAACAGAAAGGTGTGGTACTATATCTGGGCCAGAAGGGTAGAGGTTCAAATGACCACACCCCTACAGTAGAGAGGTCTTTCGATACTGGAAGTAAACGAGCCACTAAACTTTCGAGGTTCGAGGTCAATCCGGAAAATACAGTGCCTTGAAAACAACCCGCTATACGGCATTATAGAATGCTTAGGATGACCATAAGGACAATACTCCTACTATTTCACTCACCGTTTTCTGCCTACCCTTGTTAGTCCTGCCCTCACACAAAAGTCCATTGCCTCCATCACACCAGCTCCTGTTAGGGCACTTGTCTCATAGTAACCCACCGCTCCTGAGGGGAAGAGGGGGGAGGTCATATGTCACTTGCATACGTAACATTGGATTAAAATGTGCGTGCTTCTAGAAATTTTTACACATGTTAAATGAAGCATCTTTGAACAGCCATAACTTTAGTTTTGTAGGTGATATGATTTTTTGAAAAAGCTCAGCCAGGTTAATGGGCCCAAGTCTCCATAGCATGTGCTTGGACCTGTGTTAGCAGGCCACCCTCTATAATACAGCCAGGTTAATGGGTCCAAGTCTCCATAGCATGTGTTTGGACCTGTGTTAGCAGGCCACCCTCTATAATACAGCCATTGTTGGTATACCCAAGGGTCACCACTATAGACAGGGTTTCACTCTAGCAGAAATACGGCATAAATTCCTCACCAAGATCTTTTGCCAGTTGCAGAGCATCTTCACGGGGGACCTCAGTGTAGTCACCATTGACCTCTTGACCTCTGAGGTCACACTTGAGCCCTAGTAGCAGCACAGGTGTGTTCGGACAAAAATGACGAACTTCAGGTATCCACCTCTCTTTGATGTTTGCAAATGAGGTTGGATATTTGATAGAAAATGTAACAAGGAAAATGTTCGTATCAGGATAGGAAAGTGGGCGGAGCCTATCGTAGTCTTCTCCACCACCTGTAGAGAATTAGCATATATGATTAAACCAGCAGATGTGTTTCAAGGGTCGAGAGAAAAGATGTTTACATAAATCCATAACTTTACATTATTTGCTCAAAAGAATCAATATCATGTTTTATATAATTACAAGTGCAAACGACATCATACAGTTAGGTACGTACCTGTATCCCATGGCGACACTATGACTGGTTTTCCGTCGACCATAATTTCGGCGGCATAGCTGTCAAACGTAGTGGGGACGTATTCACTGGGGAATGAATTGGTGCTCCATCGAATGAAAAAACATGTTTTACCCACTGCACCATCTCCAAGTATGACCACCTTCACGTTTTGCATCTTCGAGAAAAAGATCTCAGTTGATCAATGTGTAAATACGGTAAAGGCAAACTGGTAAAGGGTCTCTACATGTACACATAGTAACTTGTACCTTGTACCCAGGAAGTCTGAAGGGCGTTTCTAATGTTATGTTTGCGGTTGAGAGACGACATCATTACATTCCAATCCTATTATTTTAATACCACACTACTATAGAAGTGATAATTCAGTGAAAAGTGATGGAATAAAAATCACACAAAAGTGCAACAGTTTGATCCACTTGTCATTAATGAACAGTCAGGAGAGTCCTCGTCTCTTGTGGTTCTTGACAGCTGCTCCATTGTCCGATGTCCTGGGGGGATCATCTGTAGTAGCGAGGGGATTGTCATGCATGGTGGGAGGTATATAGTACAGTGTCTACCCCCTGGGCAGACCATGGCCATGCAACAGTGGCTGCAATAAAGAGGGTCCAAACACATGCTATGCAGAGTCTGGGATCATTAACCTGGCTGTATTAACTTATAGAGGGTGCCCTGCTTATAAGTTATAGTTATAACGTGGGCACGAGGGCTGAGTGCAATAATATATGCCATGCATCTCAAGGGCATAGCAACATAACACTGTCTTAGTAACACAATTAATAAATAAAACTGCACAAAATGACAGAGACAACGCTATAGACACATCTACATCTGCAGCGTATAAGATGGGCATGCATGGACCAACGAATGGTTTATATGGCCTCACCTCACTATAAAACGGCCCCATTCCACTACTGCTGCAAAACTCCACCGTCAGTGCTCGACCAGCCCTCCTATATATATGTACGGTCTACCCTCACAACCAAGCCAAAGAAGCTCGCCTCTACACTGCTGTAAACAGCTCAAGCCCCCAGTAAAAAAAGCCGCTTCCATAGATGCTTATAGTATTATGGTGAAGCAGAATTAAAGGACTTATCTAAGCCATGCATCATGCACGAGGACTAGACTAGGAACACAGAATCTTCCACAAAATAAACCTTGGACAATTTTAAAACCTGCATGGTTGCACTTTGATACTCGTATTTCTCATCATGCTATTTAATTATGTCAGTCTGACTATAAACCACACCTACCTGACTCCTCCCCCTCAGTATCGAGGTACTTGGCCTTATACTCGTTCATAGCGGCCTCGTAAGGTGGCCATCGATGCTCCTCCACATAAGAGAGGTTGTCTTGGTCCAATTGCAGGAATTGTTCATTTTCCTCAAAATCAGCGTAATTGCTTGATATGAAGTGGAGACACCAAGTGCTGAGCTGAGACGCATTGTGCAGCTGTGAGGAGAGCAGGATTTCTGTGTGTGTGTGGGGGGAGTGGGCGTTGGGTATGTGTGGAGTGGGTGTTGGGTGGGTGTGTATGTGGGGAGTGGGTGTTATATTTGGCTGGCAACATACTTCACCGGATATTGTACGATCGTGCTTTGATGCTTTAAACAATTATAACTGACCATCACTTAAAATTACCTGGGCACAGACTGTTACATGTACAGTGTAGGTAGAATGATTGAATGACCTCACCTATAATGTCGACGTTTGCCTTTGCAATGGAATCTTTTGTGGCCCTCTCCACATGCTTGGAGATATACAGTTCACAGAGTGACATGAGCCGACTCATCACGTATCTGTTGAAGGGGAGGAGTCAATAAGGCATGTGATACACAAGCTCTGAAAATAACAAGGTCTTTACTTTAATAATAATTATACTGTATAGCGGGTTATTTTCGAAGCACTAAATTTTCGCGGATTGCCCTAACTAAAATATTTTGAGGATAGTGGTTCAAATGACCACACCCCTACAGTAAACCAATTTTTCGAGGCACTAAATTTTCGTGTTTGTGGGTCATCCTCGAAAATAACCAGCTATACGGTATTTGAGGGGTTGGATGTACAGTATACGTGCCTATAATTATACGTGCCTATAATTATACGAGCCTATAATTATACATGCCTATAATTATGTACCGTAGACCATTATACTCAAAACCAAACTCACGGGGCAACACTACTCCTAAACTCAGCAATTTCCTTCACCTGTTGGCCAGCTCCAATATTCCCATAGAGTCCCCCTCCTCAATGGGGGCGTGGTCAGTGTACAGGTACTCTAGGAAACTCACAAACGTGTCCAATGGAATATCAGGGATGGATATCTGAGGAGGGAGTTGATTACTTAAATTCTATTGGAATTCGAAAATAGAAATAAACGCATGGTTGCTAAGCAACTACAGTAGGGCATCTCTGTGACTCTGTGACTTGCGGGTAGAGCTAGCTTTAAGAATATAACGTACGTAGAATGGAACACGAACACAAAGTGCATGCTAACAAACAGAGTCGTCTATTTGGGAGATGCTTCTTGTGTGCTGAATTCTCTGATTCTAGGAATAATAAATTCAATTTTTCGAAAGAAGTGAGGTAATAATTAATTTTTGTGATTAGCTATCTGTCGCTATGACAACCTACCTCGTTAGCTGCACTCTCTTGGAAGGCTCCAGACAACATGGCCGACATGACCTCACATCGTGTGGTCAGTACTAGTCGATGGGCAGGGACAACCACACCCTCCACCAGGAAACACACGTCAGAGAACAATCCCTGTGTGTGTGTGTGTGTGGGTGTGTGTGGGTGTGTGTGGGTGTGTGTGTGGGTGTGTGTAGTGTGTGGGTGGTGTGTGTGGATGTGGCAAGTCTTTGCTTTTTAAAAACACAATATTACAGATCTCTCTAAACGCTGATATATTCGGAACTCAAAATCAGTTAATTACGATAATAAGATGTGCACAAAATTTAATAACCAGCACAAAAATGGCAAACCTTGTTGAGAAATAGTTGCTTAGTGACACTGATATTTCGATCATTCAACCACGTTATAATTTTCTGATTCAGAAACTCCTCCCCTTTACGAACATTCTCACACATGAGCTCCAACTCGGGTAAATTCAGCAGCTGAGAAATCTTGATTGTTTCGTCGAAACCTTCGCTCTCTTTGTCTAGTTCCACCACTCCAGTGTAGAGGAACGTTAGGGCACGAGATAGCGCCAGCTCTGTCACCATGGAGGGGTCAAAGGTCATCTCTGTCACCTGTTTACCGTCCGAGTCAGGTCTATAGCAAACAAAAAATTTCATCATACACATTTTTGTGTATGATTTATCGTAAAACGCACTCAAAAACTAAGAATTGATAGACAAAGTGTGTATATTATTCTCTTAATTACCTGTCTTCAATGTGGAGCATTCCCTCCAGCTGCCCCAAGTTTACCGTCTCCATGGTAACCTTCTTTAGTCGTGCCTTGTCCCACCCATCACATAGACTATCAACCTGGAGGAGGTGGGAGAGTGGACACAAAGCCATTGCTTAATTGGAACACTGTAATATACAGAGCACTCGGTACTTTACGTCTCACAACCATATACTGGTAATGATACAGTATTTGAGCCTATAGCAGCAACTACCAGAATTATACAGAGGAAAATAAGATTTGAACGTTATGACGAGACTTTAAGAACGGTATATAGTGGTGGCATGCAGTCGAACAGCAACTGGAATAAATGCTCAAAGTCTCCATAGCATGTGTTTGGACCTGTGTTAGCAGGCCACCCTCTAGAATACAGCCAGGTTAATGGGCCCCAAAGTCTCTCCATAGCATGTGTTTGGACCTGTGTTAGCAGGCCACCTCTTTATTACAGCCACTGTTGGTCTGCCCAAGAGTGACCATCATAGATGTGTGGTATCCACAGCATTTGCCGAGATACGCAGGAACTAAATAGACAAACCTCACCTTAACTTCCTGAGTCACTCCGAGCAGCTGTCTAAACAAATCTGAAGCAGATGCTAGCACATAGCGATGGGCATGATACGTCTTGCCCTCCAGTCTCAAGACCATGTCCGAATGAGATGGGTTGTTTATCGTTTTTGCCCGATCAGAGGAAAACGTTGAAATTTGGACTTTTATTGCGGGTGCTTTTTTATGGTCTGGTAGTTGAGGGGGCGGGGAGGGTCCGCTGACATTTGTTGAAAATGATTGGTCGGATGATTGGGAGCGCCTGTAAGGAAAGTTACAAGGTGACAATAATGTAAACCAGATTTGACTAATGCAGTGAAACCTGTCTATAGTGGTCACCCTTGGGCAGACCAACAGTGGCTGTATTCTAGAGGGTGGCCTGCTAACACAGGTCTAAACACATGCTACGGAGACTTTGAGGCCCATTACCTAGCGATACCGTTTAGGGGGTTATTTTCGAGGCACTCAATTTTTGCGAATTGGTCAAACTAAACATTCTGCGGATTTCATTTTCGAGGATAGAGGTTCAAACGACCACACCCCTAGGCGGCAGTAGAAAGGTCATTCAATACCGGAAGTAAACGAGCCACTAAACTTCTGAGGTTCGAGATCAATCCGCAAAAATAAATATAGTACCTTGCCGCTATACGGCATTATATAGAATGCTTAGGATGACCATAAGGACAATACTCCTACTATTTCACTCACTGTTTTCTGCCTGCCCTTGTTAGCCCTGCCCTCACACAAAAGTCCATTGCCTCATTCACACCAGCTCCTGTTAGGGCACTTGTCTCATAGTAACCCACCGCTCCTGAGGGGAAGAGGGGGGAGGTCATACGGTTATCAGATACAAATAAATGTCACTTTCATACGTAACATTGGATTAAAACGTGCGTTCTTCTAGAAACTTTACACACATTAAATAAAGCATCTTTGAACGGCCATAACTTTGTTCTGTTGGTGATATGATTTTTTGAAAAAGTTCAGCCAGGTTAATGGGCCCAAGTCTCCATAGCATGTGTTTGGACCTGTGTTAGCAGGCCACCCTCTATAATACAGCCAGGTTAATGGGCCCAAGTCTCCATAGCATGTGTTTGGACCTGTGTTAGCAGGCCACCCTCTATAATACAGCCAGGTTAATGGGCCCAAGTCTCCATAGCATGTGTTTGGACCTGTGTTAGCAGGTCACCCTCTATAATACAGCCAGGTTAATGGGCCCAAGTCTCCATAGCATGTGCTTGGACCTGTGTTAGCAGGTCACCCTCTATAATACAGCCAGGTTAATGGGCCCAAGTCTCCATAGCATGTGTTTGGACCTGTGTTAGCAGGCCACCCTCTATAATACAGCCAGGTTAATGAGTCCCAAAGTCTCCATAGCATGTGTTTGGACCTGTGTTAGCAGGCCACCCTCTATAATACAGCCAGGTTAATGGGCCCAAGTCTCCATAGCATGTGTTTGGACCTGTGTTAGCAGACCACCCTCTATAATACAGCCAGGTTAATGGGCCCAAGTCTCCATAGCATGTGTTTGGACCTGTGTTAGCAGGCCACCCTCTATAATACAGCCAGGTTAATGGGCCCAAGTCTCCATAGCATGTGTTTGGACCTGTGTTAGCAGGCCACCCTCTATAATACAGCCAGGTTAATGGGCCCAAGTCTCCATAGCATGTGTTTGGACCTGTGTTAGCAGGCCACCCTCTACAATACAGCCACTGTTGGTCTGCCCAAGGGTGACCACTAGAGACAGGGTTTCACTCTAGCAGAAATACGGAAGAATTCCTCACCAAGATCTTTTGCCAGTTGCAGAGCATCTTCGCGGGGGACCTCAGTGTAGTCACCATTGACCTCTTGACCTCTGAGGTCACACTTGAGCCCCAGTAGCAGCACAGGTGTGTTCGGACAAAAGTGACGAACTTCAGGTATCCACTTCTCTTTGATGTTTGCAAATGAAATTGGATATTTTATGGAAAATGCAACAAGTAAAATGTCCGTCTGGGGATAGGAAAGTGGGCGGAGCCTATCATAGTCTTCTCCACCAACTGTAGAGAATTAGCGTATGTAATAAACCAGCAGATGTGTTTCAAGTGTCGAGAGAGAAAAATTTACACATCCATAACTTCACAGTATTTGCTCAAACAGAATCAATATCATAATATATAATTACAAGTGCAAACGACAATCAGGTACGTACCTGTATCAAATGGCACCACTGTGACTGGTTTTCCGTCGACCATAATTAGAGAATAATAGCTTTCAAACAAAGTGGGGATGTATTCACTGGGGAATGAATTGGTCATCCATTGTATAAGAAAACATGTTTTACCCACTGCACCATCTCCAACTATGACCACCTTCAGTTGCATGTGTGACATCTTCGAGAAAAAGAGATAGATCAGAACAGCGAAGTCATGAAAGTGTAAATACGGTAAAGGTCGACTGGTAAAGGGGTCTGTACATGTACAAGGTACAAGATCAGAACACCAATGTACCAGGAAATCATTTTATGTTTGTGGTTGAGATATGACGTCACTACATTCCAAGCCTATGATAATTAATTAATATTCAGTGAAAATATTCAGTGAAAAGTGATGGAATAAAAATCAATGGCACAAAAGTGCATGCTAACACGAACAGAGTAACAGTTTCCGTCTAGTTGATCTACTTGAACAGTCAGGAGAGTCCTCGTCTCTTATGGCTCTTGACAGCTGCTCCATCTTCTGATGTCCTGGGGGGGTCATCTGTAGTAGCGAGGGGATTGTCATGCATGGTGGGAGGTATATAGTACAGTGTCTACCCCCTGGGCAGATCATGGCCATGCAACAGTGGCTGCAATAAAGAGGGTCCAAACACATGCTATGGAGAGTCTGGGATCCATTAACCTGGCTGTATTATAGAGGGTGGCCTGCTTATAAGTTATAGTTATAACGTGGGCACGAGGGCTGAGTGCAATATATGCCATGCATCTCAAGGGCATAGCAACATAACACTGTCTTAGTAACACAATTAATAAATAGAACTGCACAAAATGACAGAGACAACGCTATAGACACATCTGCATTTGCAGCGTATACGATTTGCATGCATGGACCAACGAATGGCTTATAGCCTCACCTCACTATAAAACGGCCCCATTCCACTACTGCTGCAAAACTCCACCGTCAGTACTCGACCAGCCCTCCTATATATATGTACGGTCTACCCTCACAACCAAGCCAAAGAAGCTCGCCTCTACACTGCTGTAAACAGCTCAAGCCCCCAGTAAAAAAAGCCGCTTCCATAGATGCTTATAGTATTATGGTGAAGCAGAATTAAAGGACTTATCTAAGCCATGCATCATGCACGAGGACTAGACTAGGAACACAGAATCTTCCACAAAATAAACCTTGGACAATTTTAAAACCTGCATGGTTGCACTTTGATACTCGTATTTCTCATCATGCTATTTAATTATGTCAGTCTGACTATAAACCACACCTACCTGACTCCTCCCCCTCAGTATCGAGGTACTTGGCCTTATACTCATTCATAGCGGCCTCGTAAGGTGGCCATCGATGCTCCTCCACATAAGAGAGGTTGTCTTGGTCCAATTGCAGGAATTGTTCATTTTCCTCAAAATCAGCATAATTGCTTGATATGAAGTGGAGGCACCAAGTGCTGAGCTGAGACGCGTTGTGCAGCTGTGAGGAGAGCAGGATTCCTGTGTGTGTGTGTGGGGGGAGTGGGCGTTGGAAATGTGTGGAGTGGGTGTTGGGTGGGTGTGTGTGTGTGGGGAGTGGGCGTTATATTTGGCTGGCAACATATTTGTATGATCGTGCTTTGATGCTTTAAACAATTATAACTGACCATCACTTAAAATTATTTGGGCACAGACTGTTACATGTAGGTAGAATGATTGAATGACCTCACCTATAATGTCGACGTTTGCCTTTGAAATAGAATCTTTAGTAGCCCTCTCCACATGCTTGGAGATATACAGTTCACAGAGTGACATGAGCCGACTCATCACGTACCTGTTGTGAGGGAGAGGGGAGGAGTCAATAAGGCATGTGATACACAAGCTCTGAAAATAACAAGGTCTTTACTTTAATAATAATTATACTGTATAGCGGGTTATTTTCGAAGCACTAAATTTTCGTGGATTGCCCTAACTAAAATATTTTGAGGATAGTGGTTCAAATAACCACACCCCTACAGTAAACCAATTTTTCAAGGCACTAAATTTTCGTGTTTCTGGGTCATCCTCGAAAATAACCAGCTATACGGTATTTGAGGAGTTGGATGTACAGTATACGTGCCTATAATTATACGTGCCTATAATTATACGTGCCTATAATTATGCACCGTAGACCATTATACTCAAAACCAAACTCACGGCAACACTCCTAAACTCAACAATTTCCTTCACCTGTTGGCCAGCTCCAATATTCCCATAGAGTCCCCCTCCTCAATGGGGGCGTGGTCAGTGTACAGGTACTCTAGGAAACTCACAAACGTGTCCAATGGAATATCAGGGATGGATATCTGAGGAGGGAGTTGATTACTTAAATTCTATTGGAATTCGAAAATAGAAATAAACGCATGGTTGCTAAGCAACTACAGTAGGGCATCTCTGTGACACTGTGACTTGCGGGTAGAGCTAGCTTTAAGAATATAACGTATGTAGAATGGAACATGAACACAAAGTACATGCTAACAAACAGAGTCGTCTATTTGGGAGATGCTTCTTGTGTGCTGAATTCTCTGATTCTAGGAATAATAAATTCAATTTTTCGAAAGAAGTGAGGTAATAATTAATTTTTGTGATTAGCTATCTGTCGCTATGACAACCTACCTCGTTAGCTGCACTCTCTTGGAAGGCTCCAGACAACATGGCCGACATGACCTCACATCGTGTGGTCAGTACTAGTCGATGGGCGGGGACAACCACACCCTCCACCAGGAAACACACGTCAGAGAACAATCCCTGTGTGTGTGGGTGGGTGTGTGTGTGGGTGTGTGTGTGTGTGTGGGTGTGTGGTGGTGATAAAACATACGTCTTTGCTTCTATCGAGCAATGTATTTTAAATGGATCTCCCTAAAGATGATATATCTGGACTCAAAAATCAGTTAATCATGATAGTAAGATGCACAGGCAAGTACGAGATAACCAGCACAAAAATGGCATACCTTGTTGAGAAATAGTTGCTTAGTGACACTGGCATGTCGATCATTCAACCACGTTATAATTTTCTGATTAAGAAACTCCTCCCCTTTACGAGCATTCTCACACATGAGCTCCAACTCGGGTAAATTCAGCAGCTGAGAAATCTTGATTGTTTCGTCGAAACCTTCGCTCTCTTTGTCTAGTTCCACCACTCCAGTGTAGAGGAACGTTAGGGCACGAGATAGCGCCAGCTCTGTCACCATGGAGGGGTCAAAGGTCATCTCTGTCACCTGTTTACCGTCCGAGTCAGGTCTATAGCAAACAAAAAATTTCATCATACACATTTTTGTAGAAAAATTTATCGTAAAACGCACTCAAAAACTAAGAATTGATAGACAAAGTGTGTACATTATTCTCTTAATTACCTGTCTTCAATGTGGAGCATTCCCTCCAGCTGCCCCAAGTTTACCGTCTCCATGGTAACCTTCTTTAGTCGTGCCTTGTCCCACCCATCACATAGACTATCAACCTGGAGGAGGTGGGAGAGTGGACACAAAGCCATTGCTTAATTGGAACACTGTAATATACAGAGCACTCGGTACTTTACGTCTCACAACCATATACTGGTAATGATACAGTATTTGAGCCTATAGCAGCAACTACCAGAATTATACAGAGGAAAATAAGATTTGAACGTTATGACGAGACTTTAAGAACGGTATATAGTGGTGGCATGCAGTCGAACAGCAACTGGAATAAATGCTCAAAGTCTCCATAGCATGTGTTTGGACCTGTGTTAGCAGGCCACCCTCTAGAATACAGCCAGGTTAATGGGCCCCAAAGTCTCTCCATAGCATGTGTTTGGACCTGTGTTAGCAGGCCACCTCTTTATTACAGCCACTGTTGGTCTGCCCAAGAGTGACCATCATAGATGTGTGGTATCCACAGCATTTGCCGAGATACGCAGGAACTAAATAGACAAACCTCACCTTAACTTCCTGAGTCACTCCGAGCAGCTGTCTAAACAAATCTGAAGCAGATGCTAGCACATAGCGATGGGCATGATACGTCTTGCCCTCCAGTCTCAAGACCATGTCCGAATGAGATGGGTTGTTTATCGTTTTTGCCCGATCAGAGGAAAACGTTGAAATTTGGACTTTTATTGCTGGTGCTTTTTTATGGTCTGGTAGTTGAGGGGGCGGGGAGGGTCTGCTGACATTTGTTGAAAATGATTGGTCGGATGATTGGGAGCGCCTGTAAGGAAAGTTACAAGGTGACAATAATGTAAACCAGATTTGACTAATGCAGTGAAACCTGTCTATAGTGGTCACCCTTGGGCAGACCAACAGTGGCTGTATTCTAGAGGGTGGCCTGCTAACACAGGTCCAAACACATGCTACGGAGACTTTGAGGCCCATTACCTAGCGATACCGTTTAGGGGGTTATTTTCGAGGCACTCAATTTTTGCGAATTGGTCAAACTAAACATTCTGCGGATTTCATTTTCGAGGATAGAGGTTCAAACGACCACACCCCTAGGCGGCAGTAGAAAGGTCATTCAATACCGGACGTAAACGAGCCACTAAACTTCTGAGGTTCGAGGTCAATCCGCAAAAATAAATATAGTGCCTTGAAAACAACCCGCTATACGGCATTATATAGAATGCTTAGGATGACCATAAGGACAATACTCCTACTATTTCACTCACTGTTTTCTGCCTGCCCTTGTTAGCCCTGCCCTCACACAAAAGTCCATTGCCTCATTCACACCAGCTCCTGTTAGGGCACTTGTCTCATAGTAACCCACCGCTCCTGAGGGGAAGAGGGGGGAGGTCATACGGTTATCAGATACAAATAAATGTCACTTTCATACGTAACATTGGATTAAAACGTGCGTTCTTCTAGAAACTTTACACACATTAAATAAAGCATCTTTGAACGGCCATAACTTTGTTCTGTTGGTGATATGATTTTTTGAAAAAGTTCAGCCAGGTTAATGGGCCCAAGTCTCCATAGCATGTGTTTGGACCTGTGTTAGCAGGCCACCCTCTATAATACAGCCAGGTTAATGGGCCCAAGTCTCCATAGCATGTGTTTGGACCTGTGTTAGCAGGCCACCCTCTATAATACAGCCAGGTTAATGGGCCCAAGTCTCCATAGCATGTGTTTGGACCTGTGTTAGCAGGTCACCCTCTATAATACAGCCAGGTTAATGGGCCCAAGTCTCCATAGCATGTGTTTGGACCTGTGTTAGCAGGTCACCCTCTATAATACAGCCAGGTTAATGGGCCCAAGTCTCCATAGCATGTGTTTGGACCTGTGTTAGCAGGCCACCCTCTATAATACAGCCAGGTTAATGTCCCAAAGTCTCCATAGCATGTGTTTGGACCTGTGTTAGCAGGCCACCCTCTATAATACAGCCAGGTTAATGGGCCCAAGTCTCCATAGCATGTGTTTGGACCTGTGTTAGCAGGTCACCCTCTATAATACAGCCAGGTTAATGGGCCCAAGTCTCCATAGCATGTGTTTGGACCTGTGTTAGCAGGCCACCCTCTATAATACAGCCAGGTTAATGAGTCCCAAAGTCTCCATAGCATGTGTTTGGACCTGTGTTAGCAGGCCACCCTCTATAATACAGCCAGGTTAATGGGCCTCAAAGTTTCCATAGCATGTGTTTGGACCTGTGTTAGCAGGTCACCCTCTATAATACAGCCAGGTTAATGGGCCCAAGTCTCCATAGCATGTGTTTGGACCTGTGTTAGCAGGCCACCCTCTATAATACAGCCAGGTTAATGGGCCCAAGTCTCCATAGCATGTGTTTGGACCTGTGTTAGCAGGTCACCCTCTATAATACAGCCAGGTTAATGGGCCCAAGTCTCCATAGCATGTGTTTGGACCTGTGTTAGCAGGCCACCCTCTATAATACAGCCAGGTTAATGGGCCCAAGTCTCCATAGCATGTGTTTGGACCTGTGTTAGCAGGCCACCCTCTATAATACAGCCAGGTTAATGAGTCCCAAAGTCTCCATAGCATGTGTTTGGACCTGTGTTAGCAGGCCACCCTCTATAATACAGCCAGGTTAATGGGCCTCAAAGTTTCCATAGCATGTGTTTGGACCTGTGTTAGCAGGTCACCCTCTATAATACAGCCAGGTTAATGGGCCCAAGTCTCCATAGCATGTGTTTGGACCTGTGTTAGCAGGCCACCCTCTATAATACAGCCAGGTTAATGGGCCCAAGTCTCCATAGCATGTGTTTGGACCTGTGTTAGCAGGTCACCCTCTATAATACAGCCAGGTTAATGGGCCCAAGTCTCCATAGCATGTGTTTGGACCTGTGTTAGCAGGCCACCCTCTATAATACAGCCAGGTTAATGGGCCCAAGTCTCCATAGCATGTGTTTGGACCTGTGTTAGCAGGTCACCCTCTATAATACAGCCAGGTTAATGGGCCCAAGTCTCCATAGCATGTGTTTGGACCTGTGTTAGCAGACCACCCTCTATAATACAGCCAGATTAATGGGCCCAAGTCTCCATAGCATGTGTTTGGACCTGTGTTAGCAGGCCACCCTCTATAATACAGCCAGGTTAATGGGCCCAAGTCTCCATAGCATGTGTTTGGACCTGTGTTAGCAGGCCACCCTCTACAATACAGCCACTGTTGGTCTGCCCAAGGGTGACCACTATAGACAGGGTTTCACTCTAGCAGAAATACGGAAGAATTCCTCACCAAGATCTTTTGCCAGTTGCAGAGCATCTTCGCGGGGGACCTCAGTGTAGTCACCATTGACCTCTTGACCTCTGAGGTCACACTTGAGCCCCAGTAGCAGCACAGGTGTGTTCGGACAAAAGTGACGAACTTCAGGTATCCACTTCTCTTTGATGTTTGCAAATGAAATTGGATATTTTATGGAAAATGCAACAAGTAAAATGTCCGTCTGGGGATAGGAAAGTGGGCGGAGCCTATCATAGTCTTCTCCACCAGCTGTAGAGAATTAGCGTATGTAATAAACCAGCAGATGTGTTTCAAGTGTCGAGAGAGAAAAATTTACACATCCATAACTTCACAGTATTTGCTCAAACAGAATCAATATCATAATATATAATTACAAGTGCAAACGACAATCAGGTACGTACCTGTATCAAATGGCACCACTGTGACTGGTTTTCCGTCGACCATAATTAGAGAATAATAGCTTTCAAACAAAGTGGGGATGTATTCACTGGGGAATGAATTGGTCCTCCATTGTATAAGAAAACATGTTTTACCCACTGCACCATCTCCAACTATGACCACCTTCAGTTGCATGTGTGACATCTTCGAGAAAAAGAGATCGATCAGAACAGCGAAGTCATGAAAGTGTAAATACGGTAAAGGTCGACTGGTAAAGGGGTCTCTACAATCATGTAATGTACAAGGTACAAGATCAGAACACCAATGTACCAGGAAATCATTTTATGTTTGTGGTTGAGATATGACGTCACTACATTCCAAGCCTATGATAATTAATTAATATTCAGTGAAAATATTCAGTGAAAAGTGATGGAATAAAAATCAATGGCACAAAAGTGCATGCTAACACGAACAGAGTAACAGTTTCCGTCTAGTTGATCTACTTGAACAGTCAGGAGAGTCCTCGTCTCTTATGGCTCTTGACAGCTGCTCCATCTTCTGATGTCCTGGGGGGGTCATCTGTAGTAGCGAGGGGATTGTCATGCATGGTGGGAGGTATATAGTACAGTGTCTACCCCCTGGGCAGATCATGGCCATGCAACAGTGGCTGCAATAAAGAGGGTCCAAACACATGCTATGGAGAGTCTGGGATCCATTAACCTGGCTGTATTATAGAGGGTGGCCTGCTTATAAGTTATAGTTATAACGTGGGCACGAGGGCTGAGTGCAATATATGCCATGCATCTCAAGGGCATAGCAACATAACACTGTCTTAGTAACACAATTAATAAATAGAACTGCACAAAATGACAGAGACAACGCTATAGACACATCTGCATTTGCAGCGTATACGATTTGCATGCATGGACCAACGAATGGCTTATAGCCTCACCTCACTATAAAACGGCCCCATTCCACTACTGCTGCAAAACTCCACCGTCAGTACTCGACCAGCCCTCCTATATATATGTACGGTCTACCCTCACAACCAAGCCAAAGAAGCTCGCCTCTACACTGCTGTAAACAGCTCAAGCCCCCAGTAAAAAAAGCCGCTTCCATAGATGCTTATAGTATTATGGTGAAGCAGAATTAAAGGACTTATCTAAGCCATGCATCATGCACGAGGACTAGACTAGGAACACAGAATCTTCCACAAAATAAACCTTGGACAATTTTAAAACCTGCATGGTTGCACTTTGATACTCGTATTTCTCATCATGCTATTTAATTATGTCAGTCTGACTATAAACCACACCTACCTGACTCCTCCCCCTCAGTATCGAGGTACTTGGCCTTATACTCATTCATAGCGGCCTCGTAAGGTGGCCATCGATGCTCCTCCACATAAGAGAGGTTGTCTTGGTCCAATTGCAGGAATTGTTCATTTTCCTCAAAATCAGCATAATTGCTTGATATGAAGTGGAGGCACCAAGTGCTGAGCTGAGACGCGTTGTGCAGCTGTGAGGAGAGCAGGATTCCTGTGTGTGTGTGTGGGGGGAGTGGGCGTTGGAAATGTGTGGAGTGGGTGTTGGGTGGGTGTGTGTGTGTGGGGAGTGGGCGTTATATTTGGCTGGCAACATATTTGTATGATCGTGCTTTGATGCTTTAAACAATTATAACTGACCATCACTTAAAATTATTTGGGCACAGACTGTTACATGTAGGTAGAATGATTGAATGACCTCACCTATAATGTCGACGTTTGCCTTTGAAATAGAATCTTTAGTAGCCCTCTCCACATGCTTGGAGATATACAGTTCACAGAGTGACATGAGCCGACTCATCACGTACCTGTTGTGAGGGAGAGGGGAGGAGTCAATAAGGCATGTGATACACAAGCTCTGAAAATAACAAGGTCTTTACTTTAATAATAATTATACTGTATAGCGGGTTATTTTCGAAGCACTAAATTTTCGTGGATTGCCCTAACTAAAATATTTTGAGGATAGTGGTTCAAATAACCACACCCCTACAGTAAACCAATTTTTCAAGGCACTAAATTTTCGTGTTTCTGGGTCATCCTCGAAAATAACCAGCTATACAGTATTTGAGGAGTTGGATGTACAGTATACGTGCCTATAATTATACGTGCCTATAATTATACGTGCCTATAATTATGCACCGTAGACCATTATACTCAAAACCAAACTCACGGCAACACTCCTAAACTCAACAATTTCCTTCACCTGTTGGCCAGCTCCAATATTCCCATAGAGTCCCCCTCCTCAATGGGGGCGTGGTCAGTGTACAGGTACTCTAGGAAACTCACAAACGTGTCCAATGGAATATCAGGGATGGATATCTGAGGAGGGAGTTGATTACTTAAATTCTATTGGAATTCGAAAATAGAAATAAACGCATGGTTGCTAAGCAACTACAGTAGGGCATCTCTGTGACACTGTGACTTGCGGGTAGAGCTAGCTTTAAGAATATAACGTACGTAGAATGGAACATGAACACAAAGTACATGCTAACAAACAGAGTCGTCTATTTGGGAGATGCTTCTTGTGTGCTGAATTCTCTGATTCTAGGAATAATAAATTCAATTTTTCGAAAGAAGTGAGGTAATAATTAATTTTTGTGATTAGCTATCTGTCGCTATGACAACCTACCTCGTTAGCTGCACTCTCTTGGAAGGCTCCAGACAACATGGCCGACATGACCTCACATCGTGTGGTCAGTACTAGTCGATGGGCGGGGACAACCACACCCTCCACCAGGAAACACACGTCAGAGAACAATCCCTGTGTGTGTGTGTGGGTGGGTGTGTGTGTGGGTGTGTGTGTGTGTGTGGGTGTGTGGTGGTGATAAAACATACGTCTTTGCTTCTATCGAGCAATGTATTTTAAATGGATCTCCCTAAAGATGATATATCTGGACTCAAAAATCAGTTAATCATGATAGTAAGATGCACAGGCAAGTACGAGATAACCAGCACAAAAATGGCATACCTTGTTGAGAAATAGTTGCTTAGTGACACTGGCATGTCGATCATTCAACCACGTTATAATTTTCTGATTAAGAAACTCCTCCCCTTTACGAGCATTCTCACACATGAGCTCCAACTCGGGTAAATTCAGCAGCTGAGAAATCTTGATTGTTTCGTCGAAACCTTCGCTCTCTTTGTCTAGTTCCACCACTCCAGTGTAGAGGAACGTTAGGGCACGAGATAGCGCCAGCTCTGTCACCATGGAGGGGTCAAAGGTCATCTCTGTCACCTGTTTACCGTCCGAGTCAGGTCTATAGCAAACAAAAAATTTCATCATACACATTTTTGTAGAAAAATTTATCGTAAAACGCACTCAAAAACTAAGAATTGATAGACAAAGTGTGTACATTATTCTCTTAATTACCTGTCTTCAATGTGGAGCATTCCCTCCAGCTGCCCCAAGTTTACCGTCTCCATGGTAACCTTCTTTAGTCGTGCCTTGTCCCACCCATCACATAGACTATCAACCTGGAGGAGGTGGGAGAGTGGACACAAAGCCATTGCTTAATTGGAACACTGTAATATACAGAGCACTCGGTACTTTACGTCTCACAACCATATACTGGTAATGATACAGTATTTGAGCCTATAGCAGCAACTACCAGAATTATACAGAGGAAAATAAGATTTGAACGTTATGACGAGACTTTAAGAACGGTATATAGTGGTGGCATGCAGTCGAACAGCAACTGGAATAAATGCTCAAAGTCTCCATAGCATGTGTTTGGACCTGTGTTAGCAGGCCACCCTCTAGAATACAGCCAGGTTAATGGGCCCCAAAGTCTCTCCATAGCATGTGTTTGGACCTGTGTTAGCAGGCCACCTCTTTATTACAGCCACTGTTGGTCTGCCCAAGAGTGACCATCATAGATGTGTGGTATCCACAGCATTTGCCGAGATACGCAGGAACTAAATAGACAAACCTCACCTTAACTTCCTGAGTCACTCCGAGCAGCTGTCTAAACAAATCTGAAGCAGATGCTAGCACATAGCGATGGGCATGATACGTCTTGCCCTCCAGTCTCAAGACCATGTCCGAATGAGATGGGTTGTTTATCGTTTTTGCCCGATCAGAGGAAAACGTTGAAATTTGGACTTTTATTGCTGGTGCTTTTTTATGGTCTGGTAGTTGAGGGGGCGGGGAGGGTCTGCTGACATTTGTTGAAAATGATTGGTCGGATGATTGGGAGCGCCTGTAAGGAAAGTTACAAGGTGACAATAATGTAAACCAGATTTGACTAATGCAGTGAAACCTGTCTATAGTGGTCACCCTTGGGCAGACCAACAGTGGCTGTATTCTAGAGGGTGGCCTGCTAACACAGGTCCAAACACATGCTACGGAGACTTTGAGGCCCATTACCTAGCGATACCGTTTAGGGGGTTATTTTCGAGGCACTCAATTTTTGCGAATTGGTCAAACTAAACATTCTGCGGATTTCATTTTCGAGGATAGAGGTTCAAACGACCACACCCCTAGGCGGCAGTAGAAAGGTCATTCAATACCGGACGTAAACGAGCCACTAAACTTCTGAGGTTCGAGGTCAATCCGCAAAAATAAATATAGTGCCTTGAAAACAACCCGCTATACGGCATTATATAGAATGCTTAGGATGACCATAAGGACAATACTCCTACTATTTCACTCACTGTTTTCTGCCTGCCCTTGTTAGCCCTGCCCTCACACAAAAGTCCATTGCCTCATTCACACCAGCTCCTGTTAGGGCACTTGTCTCATAGTAACCCACCGCTCCTGAGGGGAAGAGGGGGGAGGTCATACGGTTATCAGATACAAATAAATGTCACTTTCATACGTAACATTGGATTAAAACGTGCGTTCTTCTAGAAACTTTACACACATTAAATAAAGCATCTTTGAACGGCCATAACTTTGTTCTGTTGGTGATATGATTTTTTGAAAAAGTTCAGCCAGGTTAATGGGCCCAAGTCTCCATAGCATGTGTTTGGACCTGTGTTAGCAGGCCACCCTCTATAATACAGCCAGGTTAATGGGCCCAAGTCTCCATAGCATGTGTTTGGACCTGTGTTAGCAGGCCACCCTCTATAATACAGCCAGGTTAATGGGCCCAAGTCTCCATAGCATGTGTTTGGACCTGTGTTAGCAGGTCACCCTCTATAATACAGCCAGGTTAATGGGCCCAAGTCTCCATAGCATGTGTTTGGACCTGTGTTAGCAGGTCACCCTCTATAATACAGCCAGGTTAATGGGCCCAAGTCTCCATAGCATGTGTTTGGACCTGTGTTAGCAGGCCACCCTCTATAATACAGCCAGGTTAATGTCCCAAAGTCTCCATAGCATGTGTTTGGACCTGTGTTAGCAGGCCACCCTCTATAATACAGCCAGGTTAATGGGCCCAAGTCTCCATAGCATGTGTTTGGACCTGTGTTAGCAGGTCACCCTCTATAATACAGCCAGGTTAATGGGCCCAAGTCTCCATAGCATGTGTTTGGACCTGTGTTAGCAGGCCACCCTCTATAATACAGCCAGGTTAATGAGTCCCAAAGTCTCCATAGCATGTGTTTGGACCTGTGTTAGCAGGCCACCCTCTATAATACAGCCAGGTTAATGGGCCTCAAAGTTTCCATAGCATGTGTTTGGACCTGTGTTAGCAGGTCACCCTCTATAATACAGCCAGGTTAATGGGCCCAAGTCTCCATAGCATGTGTTTGGACCTGTGTTAGCAGGCCACCCTCTATAATACAGCCAGGTTAATGGGCCCAAGTCTCCATAGCATGTGTTTGGACCTGTGTTAGCAGGTCACCCTCTATAATACAGCCAGGTTAATGGGCCCAAGTCTCCATAGCATGTGTTTGGACCTGTGTTAGCAGGCCACCCTCTATAATACAGCCAGGTTAATGGGCCCAAGTCTCCATAGCATGTGTTTGGACCTGTGTTAGCAGGCCACCCTCTATAATACAGCCAGGTTAATGAGTCCCAAAGTCTCCATAGCATGTGTTTGGACCTGTGTTAGCAGGCCACCCTCTATAATACAGCCAGGTTAATGGGCCTCAAAGTTTCCATAGCATGTGTTTGGACCTGTGTTAGCAGGTCACCCTCTATAATACAGCCAGGTTAATGGGCCCAAGTCTCCATAGCATGTGTTTGGACCTGTGTTAGCAGGCCACCCTCTATAATACAGCCAGGTTAATGGGCCCAAGTCTCCATAGCATGTGTTTGGACCTGTGTTAGCAGGTCACCCTCTATAATACAGCCAGGTTAATGGGCCCAAGTCTCCATAGCATGTGTTTGGACCTGTGTTAGCAGGCCACCCTCTATAATACAGCCAGGTTAATGGGCCCAAGTCTCCATAGCATGTGTTTGGACCTGTGTTAGCAGGTCACCCTCTATAATACAGCCAGGTTAATGGGCCCAAGTCTCCATAGCATGTGTTTGGACCTGTGTTAGCAGACCACCCTCTATAATACAGCCAGATTAATGGGCCCAAGTCTCCATAGCATGTGTTTGGACCTGTGTTAGCAGGCCACCCTCTATAATACAGCCAGGTTAATGGGCCCAAGTCTCCATAGCATGTGTTTGGACCTGTGTTAGCAGGCCACCCTCTACAATACAGCCACTGTTGGTCTGCCCAAGGGTGACCACTATAGACAGGGTTTCACTCTAGCAGAAATACGGAAGAATTCCTCACCAAGATCTTTTGCCAGTTGCAGAGCATCTTCGCGGGGGACCTCAGTGTAGTCACCATTGACCTCTTGACCTCTGAGGTCACACTTGAGCCCCAGTAGCAGCACAGGTGTGTTCGGACAAAAGTGACGAACTTCAGGTATCCACTTCTCTTTGATGTTTGCAAATGAAATTGGATATTTTATGGAAAATGCAACAAGTAAAATGTCCGTCTGGGGATAGGAAAGTGGGCGGAGCCTATCATAGTCTTCTCCACCAGCTGTAGAGAATTAGCGTATGTAATAAACCAGCAGATGTGTTTCAAGTGTCGAGAGAGAAAAATTTACACATCCATAACTTCACAGTATTTGCTCAAACAGAATCAATATCATAATATATAATTACAAGTGCAAACGACAATCAGGTACGTACCTGTATCAAATGGCACCACTGTGACTGGTTTTCCGTCGACCATAATTAGAGAATAATAGCTTTCAAACAAAGTGGGGATGTATTCACTGGGGAATGAATTGGTCCTCCATTGTATAAGAAAACATGTTTTACCCACTGCACCATCTCCAACTATGACCACCTTCAGTTGCATGTGTGACATCTTCGAGAAAAAGAGATCGATCAGAACAGCGAAGTCATGAAAGTGTAAATACGGTAAAGGTCGACTGGTAAAGGGGTCTCTACAATCATGTAATGTACAAGGTACAAGATCAGAACACCAATGTACCAGGAAATCATTTTATGTTTGTGGTTGAGATATGACGTCACTACATTCCAAGCCTATGATAATTAATTAATATTCAGTGAAAATATTCAGTGAAAAGTGATGGAATAAAAATCAATGGCACAAAAGTGCATGCTAACACGAACAGAGTAACAGTTTCCGTCTAGTTGATCTACTTGAACAGTCAGGAGAGTCCTCGTCTCTTATGGCTCTTGACAGCTGCTCCATCTTCTGATGTCCTGGGGGGGTCATCTGTAGTAGCGAGGGGATTGTCATGCATGGTGGGAGGTATATAGTACAGTGTCTACCCCCTGGGCAGATCATGGCCATGCAACAGTGGCTGCAATAAAGAGGGTCCAAACACATGCTATGGAGAGTCTGGGATCCATTAACCTGGCTGTATTATAGAGGGTGGCCTGCTTATAAGTTATAGTTATAACATGGGCACGAGGGCTGAGTGCAATAATATATGCCATGCATCTCAAGGGCATAGCAACATAACACTGTCTTAGTAACACAATTAATAAATAGAACTGCACAAAATGACAGAGACAACGCTATAGACACATCTGCATCTGCAGCGTATACGATTTGCATGCATGGACCAACGAATGGCTTATAGCCTCACCTCACTATAAAACGGCCCCATTCCACTACTGCTGCAAAACTCCACCGTCAGTACTCGACCAGCCCTCCTATATATATGTACGATCTACCCTCACAACCAAGCCAAAGAAGCTCGCCTCTACACTGCTGTAAACAGCTCAAGCCCCCAGTAAAAAAAGCCGCTTCCATAGATGCTTATAGTATTATGGTGAAGCAGAATTAAAGGACTTATCTAAGCCATGCATCATGCACGAGGACTAGACTAGGAACACAGAATCTTCCACAAAATAAACCTCTATAAATCACACCTACCTGACTCCTCCCCCTCAGTATTGAGGTACTTGGCCTTATACTCGTTCATAGCGGCCTCGTAAGGTGGCCATCGATGCTCCTCCACATAAGAGAGGTTGTCTTGGTCCAATTGCAGGAATTGTTCATTTTCCTCAAAATCAGCGTAATTGCTTGAAATGAAGTGGAGGCACCAAGTGCTGAGCTGAGACGCGTTGTGCAGCTGTGAGGAGAGCAGGAGTCCTGTGTGTGTGTGGGGGGAGTGGGCGTTGGGTATGTGTGGAGTGGGTGTTGGGTGTGTGTGTGTGTGTGGGGAGTGGGTGTTATATTTAGCTGGCAACATATTTCGTACGATCGTGCTTTGATGTTTGATGCTTTAAACAATTATAACTGACCATCACTTAAAATTATCTGAGCACAGACTGTTACATGTAGGTAGAATGATTGAATGACCTCACCTATAATGTCGACGTTTGCCTTTGAAATAGAATCTTTTATGGCCCTCTCCACATGCTTGGAGATGTGCCATTCACAGAGTGACATGAGCCGACTCATCACGTACCTGTTGTGAGGGAGAGGGAAGGAGTCAATAAGGCATGTGATACACAAGCTCTGAAAATAACAAGGTCTTTACTTTAATTTAAACTGTAGAGCGGGTTATTTTCGAGGCACTAAATTTTCGCGGATTGCCCTAACTAAAATATTTTGAGGATAGCGATTCAAATGACCACACCCCTACAGTAGAGAGGTTCAAATGACCACACCCCTACAGTAGAGAGGTTCAAATGACCACACCCCTACAGTAAACCAATTTTTCGAGGCACTAAATTTTCGTGTTTCTGGGTCATCCTCGAAAATCTCGAAAATAACCAGCTATACGATATTTGAGGGGTTGGATGTACAGTATACGTGCCTATAATTATACGTGCCTATAATTATACGTGCCTATAATTATGCACCGTAGACCATTATACTCAAAACCAAACTCACGGCAACACTCCTAAACTCAACAATTTCCTTCACCTGTTGGCCAGCTCCAATATTCCCATAGAGTCCCCCTCCTCAATGGGGGCGTGGTCAGTGTACAGGTACTCTAGGAAACTCACAAACGTGTCCAATGGAATATCAGGGATGGATATCTGAGGAGGGAGTTGATTACTTAAATTCTATTGGAATTCGAAAATAGAAATAAACGCATGGTTGCTAAGCAACTACAGTAGGGCATCTCTGTGACTCTGTGACTTGCGGGTAGAGCTAGCTTTAAGAATATAACGTATGTAGAATGGAACACGAACACAAAGTGCATGCTAACAAACAGAGTCGTCTATTTGGGAGATGCTTCTTGTGTGCTGAATTCTCTGATTCTAGGAATAATAAATTCAATTTTTCGAAAGAAGTGAGGTAATAATTAATTTTTGTGATTAGCTATCTGTCGCTATGACAACCTACCTCGTTAGCTGCGCTCTCTTGGAAGGCTCCAGACAACATGGCCGACATGACCTCACATCGTGTGGTCAGTACTAGTCGATGGGCGGGGACAACCACACCCTCCACCAGGAAACACACGTCAGAGAACAATCCCTGTGTGGGTGTGTGTGTGGGTGTGTGTGTGGGTGTGTGTGTGTGTGTGGGTGGGTGTGGTGGTGATAAAACATACGTCTTTGCTTCTATCGAGCAATGTATTTTAAATGGATCTCCCTAAAAGCTACAAAAGATGATATATCTGGACTCAAAAATCAGTTAATCATGATAATAAGATGCACAGGCAAGTACGAGATAACCAGCAAAAAAATGGCATACCTTGTTGAGAAATAGTTGCTTAGTGACACTGACATTTCGATCATTTAACCACGTTATAATTTTCTGATTCAGAAACTCCTCCCCTTTACGAGCATTCTCACACATGAGCTCCAACTCGGGCAAATTCAGCAGCTGGGCTATCTTGATTGTTTCGCTGAAACCTTCGCTCTCTTTGTCTAGTTCCACCACTCCAGTGTAGAGGAACGCAAGGGCACGAGATAGCGCCAGCTCCGTCACCACAGAGGGGTCAAAGGTCATCTCTGTCACCTGCTTACCGTCCGAGTCAGGTCTATAGCAAACAAAAATCACAAATAATAAACAGACCGTTTTTAAAAAAAAATTTGTCATTACAACAAAATAAATGTTATTTATACAAAGTGTGGTGTACAATTACAGTGGAACCTCTGTTAACAACCACCTCCGAATAAAGGCCAGCTGTTATATAACGGCCATCAGGCACTCAGGTACCAAATGAACAGTTTGTGTACAAAACAACCTCTCAACAAAGGCACCCTCTGTATAGTGGCCAAAACATTATTCCCCAAAGGTGTCCGTTATAGAGGGTTCCACTGTACCTTTCATCAATGTGGAGCATTCCCTCCAGCTGCCCCGAGTTGACTGTCTCCACAGTAACCTTCTTTAGTCGTGCCTTGTCCCACCCATCACACAGACTATCAACCTGGAGGAGGTGGGAGAGTGGACATTAAAGGAATCACTTAATTGGAACACTGTAATATACAGAGCACTCGGTACTTCACGTCTCACAACCATACTGGTAATGATACAGTATTTGAGCCTATAGCAGCAACTACCAGAAGAAAATAAGATTTGAACGTTATGACGAGGCTTTAAGAACGGTATATATAGTGGTGGCATGCAGTTGAACAGCAACTGGAATAAATGTGAGAAATATTTTCCAGCTAGTTAAAATAGGCCTCAAAGTCTCCTAAGCATGTGTTTGGACCTGTGTTAGCAGACAGCCTCTTTATTAGAGCCACTGTTGGTCTGCCCAAGAGTGACCATCATAGATGTGTGGTATCCACAGCATTTGTCGAGATACGTAGGAACTAATAGAAAACCTCACCTTAACTTCCTGAGTCACTCTGAGCAGCAGTCTAAACAGATCTGAAGCAGATGCCAACACATAGCGATGGGGATGATACGTCTTGCCCTCCAGTCTCAAGACCACGTCCGAATGAGATGGGTTGTTTATCGTTTTTGCCCGATCGGAGGAAAACGTTGAACTTTGGACTTTTATTGCGGGCGCTTTTTTATGGTCTGGTAGTTGAGGGGGCGGGGAAGGTCCGCTGACATTTGTTGAAAATGATTGGTCGGATGATTGGGAGCGCCTGTAAGGAAAGTTACAAGGTGACAATAATGTAAACCAGATTTGACTAATGCAGTGAAACCTGTCTATATAGTGGTCACCAACAGTGGCTGTACTAATAATTATACAGGGTGGCCTGCTAAGTAACACAGGTCTAAACACATGCTACAAAAACTTTGAGGCCCATTACCTAGCGATATCGTTTAAGGGGTTATTTTCGAGGCACTAAATTTTTGCGGATAATTATTTTGCGGATCTCATTTTCGAGGATAGAGGTTCAAATGACCACACCCCTAGGCAGCAGTAGAAAGGTCTTCCAATACCGGAAGTAAACGAGCCACTAAACTTTTTAAGTTCGAGGTCAATCCGCAAAAATATAGTGCCTTGCCGCTATACGGCATTATATAAAATGCTTAGGATGACCATAAGGACAATACTCCTACTATTTCACTTACCGTTTTCTGCCTGCCTCTTGTTTTTCCCTTGCTAGCCCTGCCCTCATACCAGCGTCCATTGCCTCCATCACACCAGCTCCTGTTAGGGCACTTGTCTCATAGTAACCCACCGCTCCTGAGGGGGGAGGTCATACGGTTATCAGATACCCATAAATGTTCCTTTCGTACGTAACATTGGATTAAAATGTGCGTGCTTCTAGAAATTTTTACACATGTTAAATGAAGCATCTTTGAACGGCCATAACTTTAGTTTCGTTGGTGATATGATTTTTTGAAAAAGCTCAGCCAGGTTAATGGGCCCAAGTCTCCATAGCATGTGTTTGGACCTGTGTTAGCAGGCCACCCTCTATAATACAGCCAGGTTAATAGGCCCCAAAGTCTCTATAGCATGTGTGTTTGGACCTATGTTAGCAGACCACCCTCTATAATACAGCCACTGTTGGTATGCCCCAGGGCGACCACTAGAGACAGGTTTTCACTCTGCAGAAATACGGCATAAATTCCTCACCAAGATCTTTTGCCAGTTGCAGAGCATCTTCGCGGGGGACCTCAGTGTAGTCACCATTGACCTCTTGACCTCTGAGGTCACACTGGAGCCCCAATAGCAGCACAGGTATGTTTGGACAAAAGTGACGAACTTCAGGTATCCACCTCTCTTTGATGTTTGCAAATGAGGTTGGATATTTGATGGAAAATGCAACAAGGAAAATGTTCGTATCAGGATAGGAAATTGGGCGGAGCCTATCGTGGTCTTCTCCACCAACTGTAGAGAATTAGCATATGTGATTAAACCAGCAGATGTGTTTCAAGGGTCGAGAGAAAAGATGTTTACATAAATCCATAACTTCACATTATTTGCTCAAAAAGAATCAATATCATGTTTTATATATTACAAGTGCAAACGACATCATACAGGTAGGTACGTACCTGTATCCCATGGCAACACTATGACTGGTTTTCCATCGACCATAATTTCGGCGGCATAGCTGTCAAACACAGTGGGGACGTAATCACTGGGGAATGAATTGGTGGTCCATCGAATGTAAAAACATGTTTTACCCACTGCACCATCTCCAACCATGACCACCTTCACGTTTTGCATCTTCGAGAAAAAGATCTCAGTTGATCAATGTGTAAATACGGTAAAGGCAAACTGGTAAAGGGTCTCTACATGTACACATTGTAACTTGTACCTTGTACCCAGGAAGTCTGAAGGGCGTTTCTAATGTTTGCGGTTGAGAGATGACGTCATTACATTCCAATCTTATGAATATCATTATTTTAATACCACACTACTATAGAAGTGATAATTCAGTGAAAAGTGATGGAATAAAAATCACACAAAAGTGCAACAGTTTGATCCACTTGTCATTAATGAACAGTCAGGAGAGTCCTCATCTCTTGTGGTTCTTGACAGCTGCTCCATTGTCCGATGTTCTGGGGGGATCATCTGTAGTAGCGAGGGGATTGTCATGCATGGTGGGAGGTATATAGTACAGTGTCTACCCCTTGGGCAGACCATGGCCATGCAACAGTGGCTGCAATAAAGAGGGTCCAAACACATGTTATGGGGAGTCTGGGGTCCATTAACCTGGCTGTATTATAGAGGGTGGCCTGCTTATATAAGTTATAGTTATAACGTGGGCACGAGGGCTGAGTGCAATATATGCCATGCACCTCGAGTGCACCTCCCAAGGACATAGCAACATAACACTAGCTGTCTTAGTAACAATAGAACTGCACAAAATGACAGAGACAACGCTATAGACACATCTACATCTGCAGCATATAAGATTTGCATGCATGGACCAATTAACGAATGGCTTATAGCCTCACCTCACTATAAAACGGCCCCATTCCACTACTGCTGCAAAAACAGCTCCACCTACCACTGCTGCTCATCAGTGCTCGACCAGCCTCAAGCCCCCATTAAAAACAGCCGCTTCCATAGATGCTTATAGTATTATGGTGAAGCAGAATTAAAGGACTTATCTAAGCCATGCATCATGCACGAGGACTAGACTAGGAACACAGAATCTTCCACAAAATAAACCTTGGACAATTTTAAAACCTGCATGGTTGCACTTTGATACTCGTATTTCTCATCATGCTATTTAATTATGTCAGTCTGACTATAAACCACACCTACCTGACTCCTCCCCCTCAGTATCGAGGTACTTGGCCTTATACTCGCTCATAGCGGCCTCGTAAGGTGGCCATCGATGCTCCTCCACATAAGAGAGGTTGTCTTGGTCCAATTGCAGGAATTGTTCATTTTCCTCAAAATCAGCGTAATTGCTTGATATGAAGTGGAGACACCAAGTGCTGAGCTGAGACGCGTTGTGCAGCTGTGAGGAGAGCAGGATTCCTGTGTGTGTGTGTGGGGGGAGTGGGCGTTGGAAATGTGTGGAGTGGGTGTTGGGTGGGTGTGTGTGTGTGGGGAGTGGGCGTTATATTTGGCTGGCAACATATTTGTATGATCGTGCTTTGATGCTTTAAACAATTATAACTGACCATCACTTAAAATTATTTGGGCACAGACTGTTACATGTAGGTAGAATGATTGAATGACCTCACCTATAATGTCGACGTTTGCCTTTGAAATAGAATCTTTAGTAGCCCTCTCCACATGCTTGGAGATATACAGTTCACAGAGTGACATGAGCCGACTCATCACGTACCTGTTGTGAGGGAGAGGGGAGGAGTCAATAAGGCATGTGATACACAAGCTCTGAAAATAACAAGGTCTTTACTTTAATAATAATTATACTGTATAGCGGGTTATTTTCGAAGCACTAAATTTTCGTGGATTGCCCTAACTAAAATATTTTGAGGATAGTGGTTCAAATAACCACACCCCTACAGTAAACCAATTTTTCAAGGCACTAAATTTTCGTGTTTCTGGGTCATCCTCGAAAATAACCAGCTATACGGTATTTGAGGAGTTGGATGTACAGTATACGTGCCTATAATTATACGTGCCTATAATTATGCACCGTAGACCATTATACTCAAAACCAAACTCACGGCAACACTCCTAAACTCAACAATTTCCTTCACCTGTTGGCCAGCTCCAATATTCCCATAGAGTCCCCCTCCTCAATGGGGGCGTGGTCAGTGTACAGGTACTCTAGGAAACTCACAAACGTGTCCAATGGAATATCAGGGATGGATATCTGAGGAGGGAGTTGATTACTTAAATTCTATTGGAATTCGAAAATAGAAATAAACGCATGGTTGCTAAGCAACTACAGTAGGGCATCTCTGTGACACTGTGACTTGCGGGTAGAGCTAGCTTTAAGAATATAACGTACGTAGAATGGAACATGAACACAAAGTGCATGCTAACAAACAGAGTCGTCTATTTGGGAGATGCTTCTTGTGTGCTGAATTCTCTGATTCTAGGAATAATAAATTCAATTTTTCGAAAGAAGTGAGGTAATAATTAATTTTTGTGATTAGCTATCTGTCGCTATGACAACCTACCTCGTTAGCTGCACTCTCTTGGAAGGCTCCAGACAACATGGCCGACATGACCTCACATCGTGTGGTCAGTACTAGTCGATGGGCGGGGACAACCACACCCTCCACCAGGAAACACACGTCAGAGAACAATCCCTGTGTGTGGGTGTGTGTGGGTGTGTGTGTGTGTGGGTGTGTAGTGTGTGGGTGGTGTGTGTGGATGTGGCAAGTCTTTGCTTTTTAAAAACACAATATTACAGATCTCTCTAAACGCTGATATATTCGGAACTCAAAATCAGTTAATTACGATAATAAGATGTGCACAAAATTTAATAACCAGCACAAAAATGGCAAACCTTGTTGAGAAATAGTTGCTTAGTGACACTGACATTTCGATCATTCAACCACGTTATAATTTTCTGATTCAGAAACTCCTCCCCTTTACGAGCATTCTCACACATGAGCTCCAACTCGGGTAAATTCAGCAGCTGAGAAATCTTGATTGTTTCGTCGAAACCTTCGCTCTCTTTGTCTAGTTCCACCACTCCAGTGTAGAGGAACGTTAGGGCACGAGATAGCGCCAGCTCTGTCACCATGGAGGGGTCAAAGGTCATCTCTGTCACCTGTTTACCGTCCGAGTCAGGTCTATAGCAAACAAAAAATTTCATCATACACATTTTTGTAGAAAAATTTATCGTAAAACGCACTCAAAAACTAAGAATTGATAGACAAAGTGTGTACATTATTCTCTTAATTACCTGTCTTCAATGTGGAGCATTCCCTCCAGCTGCCCCAAGTTTACCGTCTCCATGGTAACCTTCTTTAGTCGTGCCTTGTCCCACCCATCACATAGACTATCAACCTGGAGGAGGTGGGAGAGTGGACACAAAGCCATTGCTTAATTGGAACACTGTAATATACAGAGCACTCGGTACTTTACGTCTCACAACCATATACTGGTAATGATACAGTATTTGAGCCTATAGCAGCAACTACCAGAATTATACAGAGGAAAATAAGATTTGAACGTTATGACGAGACTTTAAGAACGGTATATAGTGGTGGCATGCAGTCGAACAGCAACTGGAATAAATGCTCAAAGTCTCCATAGCATGTGTTTGGACCTGTGTTAGCAGGCCACCCTCTAGAATACAGCCAGGTTAATGGGCCCCAAAGTCTCTCCATAGCATGTGTTTGGACCTGTGTTAGCAGGCCACCTCTTTATTACAGCCACTGTTGGTCTGCCCAAGAGTGACCATCATAGATGTGTGGTATCCACAGCATTTGCCGAGATACGCAGGAACTAAATAGACAAACCTCACCTTAACTTCCTGAGTCACTCCGAGCAGCTGTCTAAACAAATCTGAAGCAGATGCTAGCACATAGCGATGGGCATGATACGTCTTGCCCTCCAGTCTCAAGACCATGTCCGAATGAGATGGGTTGTTTATCGTTTTTGCCCGATCAGAGGAAAACGTTGAAATTTGGACTTTTATTGCTGGTGCTTTTTTATGGTCTGGTAGTTGAGGGGGCGGGGAGGGTCTGCTGACATTTGTTGAAAATGATTGGTCGGATGATTGGGAGCGCCTGTAAGGAAAGTTACAAGGTGACAATAATGTAAACCAGATTTGACTAATGCAGTGAAACCTGTCTATAGTGGTCACCCTTGGGCAGACCAACAGTGGCTGTATTCTAGAGGGTGGCCTGCTAACACAGGTCCAAACACATGCTACGGAGACTTTGAGGCCCATTACCTAGCGATACCGTTTAGGGGGTTATTTTCGAGGCACTCAATTTTTGCGAATTGGTCAAACTAAACATTCTGCGGATTTCATTTTCGAGGATAGAGGTTCAAACGACCACACCCCTAGGCGGCAGTAGAAAGGTCATTCAATACCGGAAGTAAACGAGCCACTAAACTTCTGAGGTTCGAGATCAATCCGCAAAAATAAATATAGTGCCTTGCCGCTATACGGCATTATATAGAATGCTTAGGATGACCATAAGGACAATACTCCTACTATTTCACTCACTGTTTTCTGCCTGCCCTTGTTAGCCCTGCCCTCACACAAAAGTCCATTGCCTCATTCACACCAGCTCCTGTTAGGGCACTTGTCTCATAGTAACCCACCGCTCCTGAGGGGAAGAGGGGGGAGGTCATACGGTTATCAGATACAAATAAATGTCACTTTCATACGTAACATTGGATTAAAACGTGCGTTCTTCTAGAAACTTTACACACATTAAATAAAGCATCTTTGAACGGCCATAACTTTGTTCTGTTGGTGATATGATTTTTTGAAAAAGTTCAGCCAGGTTAATGGGCCCAAGTCTCCATAGCATGTGTTTGGACCTGTGTTAGCAGGCCACCCTCTATAATACAGCCAGGTTAATGGGCCCAAGTCTCCATAGCATGTGTTTGGACCTGTGTTAGCAGGCCACCCTCTATAATACAGCCAGGTTAATGGGCCCAAGTCTCCATAGCATGTGTTTGGACCTGTGTTAGCAGGTCACCCTCTATAATACAGCCAGGTTAATGGGCCCAAGTCTCCATAGCATGTGTTTGGACCTGTGTTAGCAGGTCACCCTCTATAATACAGCCAGGTTAATGGGCCCAAGTCTCCATAGCATGTGTTTGGACCTGTGTTAGCAGGCCACCCTCTATAATACAGCCAGGTTAATGTCCCAAAGTCTCCATAGCATGTGTTTGGACCTGTGTTAGCAGGCCACCCTCTATAATACAGCCAGGTTAATGGGCCCAAGTCTCCATAGCATGTGTTTGGACCTGTGTTAGCAGGTCACCCTCTATAATACAGCCAGGTTAATGGGCCCAAGTCTCCATAGCATGTGTTTGGACCTGTGTTAGCAGGCCACCCTCTATAATACAGCCAGGTTAATGAGTCCCAAAGTCTCCATAGCATGTGTTTGGACCTGTGTTAGCAGGCCACCCTCTATAATACAGCCAGGTTAATGGGCCTCAAAGTTTCCATAGCATGTGTTTGGACCTGTGTTAGCAGGTCACCCTCCATAATACAGCCAGGTTAATGGGCCCAAGTCTCCATAGCATGTGTTTGGACCTGTGTTAGCAGGCCACCCTCTATAATACAGCCAGGTTAATGGGCCCAAGTCTCCATAGCATGTGTTTGGACCTGTGTTAGCAGGTCACCCTCTATAATACAGCCAGGTTAATGGGCCCAAGTCTCCATAGCATGTGTTTGGACCTGTGTTAGCAGGCCACCCTCTATAATACAGCCAGGTTAATGGGCCCAAGTCTCCATAGCATGTGTTTGGACCTGTGTTAGCAGGTCACCCTCTATAATACAGCCAGGTTAATGGGCCCAAGTCTCCATAGCATGTGTTTGGACCTGTGTTAGCAGACCACCCTCTATAATACAGCCAGGTTAATGGGCCCAAGTCTCCATAGCATGTGTTTGGACCTGTGTTAGCAGGCCACCCTCTATAATACAGCCAGGTTAATGGGCCCAAGTCTCCATAGCATGTGTTTGGACCTGTGTTAGCAGGCCACCCTCTACAATACAGCCACTGTTGGTCTGCCCAAGGGTGACCACTATAGACAGGGTTTCACTCTAGCAGAAATACGGAAGAATTCCTCACCAAGATCTTTTGCCAGTTGCAGAGCATCTTCGCGGGGGACCTCAGTGTAGTCACCATTGACCTCTTGACCTCTGAGGTCACACTTGAGCCCCAGTAGCAGCACAGGTGTGTTCGGACAAAAGTGACGAACTTCAGGTATCCACTTCTCTTTGATGTTTGCAAATGAAATTGGATATTTTATGGAAAATGCAACAAGTAAAATGTCCGTCTGGGGATAGGAAAGTGGGCGGAGCCTATCATAGTCTTCTCCACCAGCTGTAGAGAATTAGCGTATGTAATAAACCAGCAGATGTGTTTCAAGGGTCGAGAGAGAAAAATTTACACATCCATAACTTCACAGTATTTGCTCAAACAGAATCAATATCATAATATATAATTACAAGTGCAAACGACAATCAGGTACGTACCTGTATCAAATGGCACCACTGTGACTGGTTTTCCGTCGACCATAATTAGAGAATAATAGCTTTCAAACAAAGTGGGGATGTATTCACTGGGGAATGAATTGGTCCTCCATTGTATAAGAAAACATGTTTTACCCACTGCACCATCTCCAACTATGACCACCTTCAGTTGCATGTGTGACATCTTCGAGAAAAAGAGATCGATCAGAACAGCGAAGTCATGAAAGTGTAAATACGGTAAAGGTCGACTGGTAAAGGGGTCTCTACAATCATGTACATGTACAAGGTACAAGATCAGAACACCAATGTACCAGGAAATCATTTTATGTTTGTGGTTGAGATATGACGTCACTACATTCCAAGCCTATGATAATTAATTAATATTCAGTGAAAATATTCAGTGAAAAGTGATGGAATAAAAATCAATGGCACAAAAGTGCATGCTAACACGAACAGAGTAACAGTTTCCGTCTAGTTGATCTACTTGAACAGTCAGGAGAGTCCTCGTCTCTTATGGCTCTTGACAGCTGCTCCATCTTCTGATGTCCTGGGGGGGTCATCTGTAGTAGCGAGGGGATTGTCATGCATGGTGGGAGGTATATAGTACAGTGTCTACCCCCTGGGCAGATCATGGCCATGCAACAGTGGCTGCAATAAAGAGGGTCCAAACACATGCTATGGAGAGTCTGGGATCCATTAACCTGGCTGTATTATAGAGGGTGGCCTGCTTATAAGTTATAGTTATAACATGGGCACGAGGGCTGAGTGCAATAATATATGCCATGCATCTCAAGGGCATAGCAACATAACACTGTCTTAGTAACACAATTAATAAATAGAACTGCACAAAATGACAGAGACAACGCTATAGACACATCTGCATCTGCAGCGTATACGATTTGCATGCATGGACCAACGAATGGCTTATAGCCTCACCTCACTATAAAACGGCCCCATTCCACTACTGCTGCAAAACTCCACCGTCAGTACTCGACCAGCCCTCCTATATATATGTACGATCTACCCTCACAACCAAGCCAAAGAAGCTCGCCTCTACACTGCTGTAAACAGCTCAAGCCCCCAGTAAAAAAAGCCGCTTCCATAGATGCTTATAGTATTATGGTGAAGCAGAATTAAAGGACTTATCTAAGCCATGCATCATGCACGAGGACTAGACTAGGAACACAGAATCTTCCACAAAATAAACCTCTATAAATCACACCTACCTGACTCCTCCCCCTCAGTATTGAGGTACTTGGCCTTATACTCGTTCATAGCGGCCTCGTAAGGTGGCCATCGATGCTCCTCCACATAAGAGAGGTTGTCTTGGTCCAATTGCAGGAATTGTTCATTTTCCTCAAAATCAGCGTAATTGCTTGAAATGAAGTGGAGGCACCAAGTGCTGAGCTGAGACGCGTTGTGCAGCTGTGAGGAGAGCAGGAGTCCTGTGTGTGTGTGGGGGGAGTGGGCGTTGGGTATGTGTGGAGTGGGTGTTGGGTGTGTGTGTGTGTGTGGGGAGTGGGTGTTATATTTAGCTGGCAACATATTTCGTACGATCGTGCTTTGATGTTTGATGCTTTAAACAATTATAACTGACCATCACTTAAAATTATCTGAGCACAGACTGTTACATGTAGGTAGAATGATTGAATGACCTCACCTATAATGTCGACGTTTGCCTTTGAAATAGAATCTTTTATGGCCCTCTCCACATGCTTGGAGATGTGCCATTCACAGAGTGACATGAGCCGACTCATCACGTACCTGTTGTGAGGGAGAGGGAAGGAGTCAATAAGGCATGTGATACACAAGCTCTGAAAATAACAAGGTCTTTACTTTAATTTAAACTGTAGAGCGGGTTATTTTCGAGGCACTAAATTTTCGCGGATTGCCCTAACTAAAATATTTTGAGGATAGCGATTCAAATGACCACACCCCTACAGTAGAGAGGTTCAAATGACCACACCCCTACAGTAGAGAGGTTCAAATGACCACACCCCTACAGTAAACCAATTTTTCGAGGCACTAAATTTTCGTGTTTCTGGGTCATCCTCGAAAATCTCGAAAATAACCAGCTATACGGTATTTGAGGAGTTGGATGTACAGTATACGTGCCTATAATTATACGTGCCTATAATTATGCACCGTAGACCATTATACTCAAAACCAAACTCACGGCAACACTCCTAAACTCAACAATTTCCTTCACCTGTTGGCCAGCTCCAATATTCCCATAGAGTCCCCCTCCTCAATGGGGGCGTGGTCAGTGTACAGGTACTCTAGGAAACTCACAAACGTGTCCAATGGAATATCAGGGATGGATATCTGAGGAGGGAGTTGATTACTTAAATTCTATTGGAATTCGAAAATAGAAATAAACGCATGGTTGCTAAGCAACTACAGTAGGGCATCTCTGTGACACTGTGACTTGCGGGTAGAGCTAGCTTTAAGAATATAACGTACGTAGAATGGAACACGAACACAAAGTACATGCTAACAAACAGAGTCGTCTATTTGGGAGATGCTTCTTGTGTGCTGAATTCTCTGATTCTAGGAATAATAAATTCAATTTTTCGAAAGAAGTGAGGTAATAATTAATTTTTGTGATTAGCTATCTGTCGCTATGACAACCTACCTCGTTAGCTGCACTCTCTTGGAAGGCTCCAGACAACATGGCCGACATGACCTCACATCGTGTGGTCAGTACTAGTCGATGGGCGGGGACAACCACACCCTCCACCAGGAAACACACGTCAGAGAACAATCCCTGTGTGTGGGTGTGTGTGGTGTGTGTGTAGTGTGTGGGTGGTGTGTGTGGATGTGGCAAGTCTTTGCTTTTTAAAAACACAATATTACAGATCTCTCTAAACGCTGATATATTCGGAACTCAAAATCAGTTAATTACGATAATAAGATGTGCACAAAATTTAATAACCAGCACAAAAATGGCAAACCTTGTTGAGAAATAGTTGCTTAGTGACACTGACATTTCGATCATTCAACCACGTTATAATTTTCTGATTCAGAAACTCCTCCCCTTTACGAGCATTCTCACACATGAGCTCCAACTCGGGTAAATTCAGCAGCTGAGAAATCTTGATTGTTTCGTCGAAACCTTCGCTCTCTTTGTCTAGTTCCACCACTCCAGTGTAGAGGAACGTTAGGGCACGAGATAGCGCCAGCTCTGTCACCATGGAGGGGTCAAAGGTCATCTCTGTCACCTGTTTACCGTCCGAGTCAGGTCTATAGCAAACAAAAAATTTCATCATACACATTTTTGTAGAAAAATTTATCGTAAAACGCACTCAAAAACTAAGAATTGATAGACAAAGTATGTACATTATTCTCTTAATTACCTGTCTTCAATGTGGAGCATTCCCTCCAGCTGCTCCAAGTTTACCGTCTCCATGGTAACCTTCTTTAGTCGTGCCTTGTCCCACCCATCACATAGACTATCAACCTGGAGGAGGTGGGAGAGTGGACACAAAGCCATTGCTTAATTGGAACACTGTAATATACAGAGCACTCGGTACTTTACGTCTCACAACCATATACTGGTAATGATACAGTATTTGAGCCTATAGCAGCAACTACCAGAATTATACAGAGGAAAATAAGATTTGAACGTTATGACGAGACTTTAAGAACGGTATATAGTGGTGGCATGCAGTCGAACAGCAACTGGAATAAATGCTCAAAGTCTCCATAGCATGTGTTTGGACCTGTGTTAGCAGGCCACCCTCTAGAATACAGCCAGGTTAATGGGCCCCAAAGTCTCTCCATAGCATGTGTTTTGGACCTGTGTTAGCAGGCCACCTCTTTATTACAGCCACTGTTGGTCTGCCCAAGAGTGACCATCATAGATGTGTGGTATCCACAGCATTTGCCGAGATACGCAGGAACTAAATAGACAAACCTCACCTTAACTTCCTGAGTCACTCCGAGCAGCTGTCTAAACAAATCTGAAGCAGATGCTAGCACATAGCGATGGGCATGATACGTCTTGCCCTCCAGTCTCAAGACCATGTCCGAATGAGATGGGTTGTTTATCGTTTTTGCCCGATCAGAGGAAAACGTTGAAATTTGGACTTTTATTGCTGGTGCTTTTTTATGGTCTGGTAGTTGAGGGGGCGGGGAGGGTCCGCTGACATTTGTTGAAAATGATTGGTCGGATGATTGGGAGCGCCTGTAAGGAAAGTTACAAGGTGACAATAATGTAAACCAGATTTGACTAATGCAGTGAAACCTGTCTATAGTGGTCACCCTTGGGCAGACCAACAGTGGCTGTATTCTAGAGGGTGGCCTGCTAACACAGGTCCAAACACATGCTACGGAGACTTTGAGGCCCATTACCTAGCGATACCGTTTAGGGGGTTATTTTCGAGGCACTCAATTTTTGCGAATTGGTCAAACTAAACATTCTGCGGATTTCATTTTCGAGGATAGAGGTTCAAACGACCACATCCCTAGGCGGCAGTAGAAAGGTCATTCAATACCGGACGTAAACGAGCCACTAAACTTCTGAGGTTCGAGATCAATCCGCAAAAATAAATATAGTGCCTTGCCGCTATACGGCATTATATAGAATGCTTAGGATGACCATAAGGACAATACTCCTACTATTTCACTCACTGTTTTCTGCCTGCCCTTGTTAGCCCTGCCCTCACACAAAAGTCCATTGCCTCATTCACACCAGCTCCTGTTAGGGCACTTGTCTCATAGTAACCCACCGCTCCTGAGGGGAAGAGGGGGGAGGTCATACGGTTATCAGATACAAATAAATGTCACTTTCATACGTAACATTGGATTAAAACGTGCGTTCTTCTAGAAACTTTACACACATTAAATAAAGCATCTTTGAACGGCCATAACTTTGTTCTGTTGGTGATATGATTTTTTGAAAAAGTTCAGCCAGGTTAATGGGCCCAAGTCTCCATAGCATGTGTTTGGACCTGTGTTAGCAGGCCACCCTCTATAATACAGCCAGGTTAATGGGCCCAAGTCTCCATAGCATGTGTTTGGACCTGTGTTAGCAGGCCACCCTCTACAATACAGCCACTGTTGGTCTGCCCAAGGGTGACCACTATAGACAGGGTTTCACTCTAGCAGAAATACGGAAGAATTCCTCACCAAGATCTTTTGCCAGTTGCAGAGCATCTTCGCGGGGGACCTCAGTGTAGTCACCATTGACCTCTTGACCTCTGAGGTCACACTTGAGCCCCAGTAGCAGCACAGGTGTGTTCGGACAAAAGTGACGAACTTCAGGTATCCACTTCTCTTTGATGTTTGCAAATGAAATTGGATATTTTATGGAAAATGCAACAAGGAAAATGTCCGTCTGGGGATAGGAAAGTGGGCGGAGCCTATCATAGTCTTCTCCACCAACTGTAGAGAATTAGCGTATGTAATAAACCAGCAGATGTGTTTCAAGTGTCGAGAGAGAAAAATTTACACATCCATAACTTCACAGTATTTGCTCAAACAGAATCAATATCATAATATATAATTACAAGTGCAAACGACAATCAGGTACGTACCTGTATCAAATGGCACCACTGTGACTGGTTTTCCGTCGACCATAATTAGAGAATAATAGCTTTCAAACAAAGTGGGGATGTATTCACTGGGGAATGAATTGGTCCTCCATTGTATAAGAAAACATGTTTTACCCACTGCACCATCTCCAACTATGACCACCTTCAGTTGCATGTGTGACATCTTCGAGAAAAAGAGATCGATCAGAACAGCGAAGTCATGAAAGTGTAAATACGGTAAAGGTCGACTGGTAAAGGGGTCTCTACAATCATGTACATGTACAAGGTACAAGATCAGAACACCAATGTACCAGGAAATCATTTTATGTTTGTGGTTGAGATATGACGTCACTACATTCCAAGCCTATGATAATTAATTAATATTCAGTGAAAATATTCAGTGAAAAGTGATGGAATAAAAATCAATGGCACAAAAGTGCATGCTAACACGAACAGAGTAACAGTTTCCGTCTAGTTGATCTACTTGAACAGTCAGGAGAGTCCTCGTCTCTTATGGCTCTTGACAGCTGCTCCATCTTCTGATGTCCTGGGGGGGTCATCTGTAGTAGCGAGGGGATTGTCATGCATGGTGGGAGGTATATAGTACAGTGTCTACCCCCTGGGCAGATCATGGCCATGCAACAGTGGCTGCAATAAAGAGGGTCCAAACACATGCTATGGAGAGTCTGGGGTCCATTAACCTGGCTGTGTATTAACTTATAGAGGGTTATAAGTTATAGTTATAACGTGGGCACGAGGGCTGAGTGCAATATATGCCATGCATCTCAAGGGCATAGCAACATAACACTGTCTTAGTAACACAATTAATAAATAAAACTGCACAAAATGACAGAGACAACACTATAGACACATCTACATCTGCAGCGTATAAGATGGGCATGCATGGACCAACGAATGGTTTATAGCCTCACCTCACTATAAAACGGCCCCATTCCACTACTGCTGCAAAACTCCACCGTCAGTGCTCGACCAGCCCTCCTATATATATGTACGGTCTACCCTCACAACCAAGCCAAAGAAGCTCGCCTCTACACTGCTGTAAACAGCTCAAGCCCCCAGTAAAAACAGCCGCTTCCATAGATGCTTATAGTATTATGGTGAAGCAGAATTAAAGGACTTATCTAAGCCATGCATCATGCACGAGGACTAGACTAGGAACACAGAATCTTCCACAAAATAAACCTTGAACAATTTAAAAACCTGCATGGTTGCACTTTGATACTCGTATTTCTCATCATGCTATTTAATTATGTCAGTCTGACTATAAACCACACCCACCTGACTCCTCCCCCTCAGTATCGAGGTACTTGGCCTTATACTCGTCCATAGCGGCCTCGTAAGGTGGCCATCGATGCTCCTCCACATAAGAGAGGTTGTCTTGGTCCAATTGCAGGAATTGTTCATTTTCCTCAAAATCAGCGTAATTGCTTGATATGAAGTGGAGGCACCAAGTGCTGAGCTGAGACGCATTGTGCAGCTGTGAGGAGAGCAGGATTCCTGTGTGTGTGTGTGGGGGGAGTGGGCGTTGGGTATGTGTGGAGTTGGTGTGTGTGTGTGTGGGGAGTGGGTGTTATATTTGGCTGGCAACAGGATATTGTACGATGGTGCTTTGATGCTTTAAACAATTATAACTGACCATCACTTAAAATTATCTGAGCACAGACTGTTACATGTAGGTAGAATGATTGAATGACCTCACCTATAATGTCGACGTTTGCCTTTGCAATGGAATCTTTAGTGGCCCTTTCCACATGCTTGGAGATATACAGTTCACAGAGTGACATGAGCCGACTCATCACGTACCTGTTGTGAGGGAGAGGGAAGGAGTCAATAAGGCATGTGATACACAAGCTCTGAAAATAACAAGATCTTTACTTTAATAATAATTATACTGTATAGCGGGATATTTTCGAGGCACTAAATTTTCGCGGATTGCCCTAACTAAAATATTTTGAGGATAGTGGTTCAAATGACCACACCCCTACAGTAAACAATTTTTCGAGGTACTAAATTTTCGTGTTTCTGGGTCATCCTCGAAAATCTCGAAAATCTCAAAAATAACCAGCTATACGGTATTTGAGGGGTTGGATGTACAGTATACGAGCCTATAATTATGCGTGCCTATAATTATACGTGCCTATAATTATGCGTGCCTATAATTATGTACCGTAGACCATTATACTCAAAACCAAACTCACGGCAACACTCTTAAACTCAACAATTTCCTTCACCTGTTGGCCAGCTCCAATATTCCTATAGAGTCCCCCTCCTCAATGGGGGCATGGTCAGTGTACAGGTACTCTAGGAAACTCACAAACGTGTCCAATGAAATATCAGGGATGGATATCTGAGGAGGGAGTTGATTACTTAAATTCTATTGGAATTCGTAAATAGAAATAAACGCATGGTTGTTAGCAATTACAGTAGCGGATCTCTGTGACTTGGTAGAGCTAGCTATAAAAGCGTATGGAATATAACGTAAGTAGAATGGAACATGAACACAAAGTACATGCTAACAAACAGAGTCGTCTATTTGGGAGATGCTTCTTGTGTGCTGAATTCTCTGATTCTAGGAATAATAAATTCAATTTTTCGAAAGAAGTGAGGCAATAATTAATTTTTGTGATTAGCTATCTGTCTCTATGACAACCTACCTCGTTAGCTGCACTCTCTTGGAAGGCTCCAGACAACATGGCCGACATGACCTCACATCGTGTGGTCAGTACTAGTCGATGGGCAGGGACAACCACACCCTCCACCAGGAAACACACGTCAGAGAACAATCCCTGTGTGTGGGTGTGTGTGGTGTGTGTGTGTGTGGTGGTGATAAACATACGTCTTTGCTTCTATCGAGCAATGTATTTTAAATGGATCTCCCTAAAGATGATATATCTGGACTCAAAAATCAGTTAATCATGATAATAAGATGCACAGGCAAGTACGAGATAACCAGCACAAAAATGGCATACCTTGTTGAGAAATAGTTGCTTAGTGACACTGACATTTCGATCATTCAACCACGTTATAATTTTCTAATTAAGAAACTCCTCCCCTTTACGAGCATTCTCACACATGAGCTCCAACTCGGGCAAATTCAGCAGCTGAGAAATCTTGATTGTTTCGCTGAAACCTTCGCTCTCTTTGTCTAGTTCCACCACTCCAGTGTAGAGGAATGTTAGGGCACGAGATAGCGCCAGCTCCGTCACCACATAGGGGTCAAAGGTCATCTCTGTCACCTGCTTACCGTCCGAGTCAGGTCTATAGCAAACAAAAATAATAAACAGACCGTTTTTAGAAAAAAATTTGTCATTACAATAAAATAAATGTTATTTATACAAAGTGTGGTGTACAATTACAGTGGAACCTCTGTTAACAACCACCTCCGAATAAAGGCCAGCTGTTATATAACGGCCATCAGGCACTCAGGTACCAAATGAACAGTTTGTGTACAAAACAACCTCTCAACAAAGGCACCCTCTGTATAGTGGCCAAAACATTATTCCCCAAAGGTGTCCGTTATAGAGGGTTCCACTGTACCTTTCATCAATGTGGAGCATTCCCTCCAGCTGCCCCGAGTTGACTGTCTCCACAGTAACCTTCTTTAGTCGTGCCTTGTCCCACCCATCACACAGACTATCAACCTGGAGGAGGTGGGAGAGTGGACATTAAAGGAATCACTTAATTGGAACACTGTAATATACAGAGCACTCGGTACTTCACGTCTCACAACCATACTGGTAATGATACAGTATTTGAGCCTATAGCAGCAACTACCAGAAGAAAATAAGATTTGAACGTTATGACGAGGCTTTAAGAACGGTATATATAGTGGTGGCATGCAGTTGAACAGCAACTGGAATAAATGTGAGAAATATTTTCCAGCTAGTTAAAATAGGCCTCAAAGTCTCCTAAGCATGTGTTTGGACCTGTGTTAGCAGACAACCTCTTTATTAGAGCCACTGTTGGTCTGCCCAAGAGTGACCATCATAGATGTGTGGTATCCACAGCATTTGTCGAGATACGTAGGAACTAATAGAAAACCTCACCTTAACTTCCTGAGTCACTCTGAGCAGCAGTCTAAACAGATCTGAAGCAGATGCCAACACATAGCGATGGGCATGATACGTCTTGCCCTCCAGTCTCAAGACCACGTCCGAATGAGATGGGTTGTTTATCGTTTTTGCCCGATCGGAGGAAAACGTTGAACTTTGGACTTTTATTGCGGGCGCTTTTTTATGGTCTGGTAGTTGAGGGGGCGGGGAAGGTCCGCTGACATTTGTTGAAAATGATTGGTCGGATGATTGGGAGCGCCTGTAAGGAAAGTTACAAGGTGACAATAATGTAAACCAGATTTGACTAATGCAGTGAAACCTGTCTATATAGTGGTCACCAACAGTGGCTGTACTAATAATTATACAGGGTGGCCTGCTAAGTAACACAGGTATAAACACATGCTACAAAAACTTTGAGGCCCATTACCTAGCGATATCGTTTAAGGGGTTATTTTCGAGGCACTAAATTTTTGCGGATAATTATTTTGCGGATCTCATTTTCGAGGATAGAGGTTCAAATGACCACACCCCTAGGCAGCAGTAGAAAGGTCTTCCAATACCGGAAGTAAACGAGCCACTAAACTTTTTAAGTTCGAGGTCAATCCGCAAAAATATAGTGCCTTGCCGCTATACGGCATTATATAAAATGCTTAGGATGACCATAAGGACAATACTCCTACTATTTCACTTACCGTTTTCTGCCTGCCTCTTGTTTTTCCCTTGCTAGCCCTGCCCTCATACCAGCGTCCATTGCCTCCATCACACCAGCTCCTGTTAGGGCACTTGTCTCATAGTAACCCACCGCTCCTGAGGGGGGAGGTCATACGGTTATTAGATACCCATAAATGTTCCTTTCGTACGTAACATTGGATTAAAATGTGCGTGCTTCTAGAAATTTTTACACATGTTAAATGAAGCATCTTTGAACGGCCATAACTTTAGTTTCGTTGGTGATATGATTTTTTGAAAAAGCTCAGCCAGGTTAATGGGCCCAAGTCTCCATAGCATGTGTTTGGACCTGTGTTAGCAGGCCACCCTCTATAATACAGCCAGGTTAATAGGCCCCAAAGTCTCTATAGCATGTGTTTGGACCTATGTTAGCAGACCACCCTCTATAATACAGCCACTGTTGGTATGCCCCAGGGCGACCACTAGAGACAGGTTTTCACTCTGCAGAAATACGGCATAAATTCCTCACCAAGATCTTTTGCCAGTTGCAGAGCATCTTCGCGGGGGACCTCAGTGTAGTCACCATTGACCTCTTGACCTCTGAGGTCACACTGGAGCCCCAATAGCAGCACAGGTATGTTTGGACAAAAGTGACGAACTTCAGGTATCCACCTCTCTTTGATGTTTGCAAATGAGGTTGGATATTTGATGGAAAATGCAACAAGGAAAATGTTCGTATCAGGATAGGAAATTGGGCGGAGCCTATCGTAGTGTTCTCCACCAACTGTAGAGAATTAGCATATGTGATTAAACTGTAGAGAATTAGCATATGTGATTAAACCAGCAGATGTGTTTCAAGGGTCGAGAGAAAAGATGTTTACATAAATCCATAACTTCACATTATTTGCTCAAAAAGAATCAATATCATGTTTTATATATTACAAGTGCAAACGACATCATACAGTTAGGTACGTACCTGTATCCCATGGCAACACTATGACTGGTTTTCCATCGACCATAATTTCGGCGGCATAGCTGTCAAACACAGTGGGGACGTAATCACTAGGGAATGAATTGGTGGTCCATCGAATGTAAAAACATGTTTTACCCACTGCACCATCTCCAACCATGACCACCTTCACGTTTTGCATCTTCGAGAAAAAGATCTCAGTTGATCAATGTGTAAATACGGTAAAGGCAAACTGGTAAAGGGTCTCTACATGTACATAGTAACTTGTACCTTGTACCCAGGAAGTCTGAAGGGCGTTTCTAATGTTTGCGGTTGAGAGATGACGTCATTACATTCCAATCCTATGAATATCATTATTTTAATACCACACTACTATAGAAGTGATAATTCAGTGAAAAGTGATGGAATAAAAATCACACAAAAGTGCAACAGTTTGATCCACTTGTCATTAATGAACAGTCAGGAGAGTCCTCATCTCTTGTGGTTCTTGACAGCTGCTCCATTGTCCGATGTTCTGGGGGGGTCACCTGTAGTAGCGAGGGGATTGTCATGCATGGTGGGAGGTATATAGTACAGTGTCTACCCCTTGGGCAGACCATGGCCATGCAACAGTGGCTGCAATAAAGAGGGTCCAAACACATGTTATGGGGAGTCTGGGGTCCATTAACCTGGCTGTATTATAGAGGGTGGCCTGCTTATATAAGTTATAGTTATAACGTGGGCACGAGGGCTGAGTGCAATATATGCCATGCACCTCGAGTGCACCTCCCAAGGACATAGCAACATAACACTAGCTGTCTTAGTAACAATAGAACTGCACAAAATGACAGAGACAACGCTATAGACACATCTACATCTGCAGCATATAAGATTTGCATGCATGGACCAATTAATGAATGGCTTATATGGCCTCACCTCACTATAAAACGGCCCCATTCCACTACTGCTGCAAAAACAGCTCCACCTACCACTGCTGCTCATCAGTGCTCGACCAGCCTCAAGTCCCCATTAAAAACAGCCGCTTCCATAGATGCTTATAGTATTATGGTGAAGCAGAATTAAAGGACTTATCTACGCCATGCATCATGCACGAGGACTAGACTAGGAACACAGAATCTTCCACAAAATAAACCTTGGACAATTTTAAAACCCTCATGGTTGCACTTTGATACTCGTATTTCTCATCATGCTATTTAATTATGTCAGTATGACTATAAACCACACCCACCTGACTCCTCCCCCTCAGTATCGAGGTACTTGGCCTTATACTCATTCATAGCGGCCTCGTAAGGTGGCCATCGATGCTCCTCCACATAAGAGAGGTTGTCTTGGCCCAATTGCAGGAATTGTTCATTTTCCTCAAAATCAGCGTAATTGCTTGATATGAAGTGGAGACACCAAGTGCTGAGCTGAGACGCATTGTGCAGCTGTGAGGAGAGCAGGATTTCTGTGTGTGTGTGGGGGGAGTGGGCGTTGGGTATGTGTGGAGTGGGGAGTGGGTGTTATATTTGGCTGGCAACATACTTCACAGGATATTGTACGATCGTGCTTTGATGCTTTAAACAATTATAACTGACCATCACTTAAAATTACCTGGGCACAGACTGTTACATGTACAGTGTAGGTAGAATGATTGAATGACCTCACCTATAATGTCGACGTTTGCCTTTGCAATGGAATCTTTAGTGGCCCTCTCCACATGCTTGGAGATATACAGTTCACAGAGTGACATGAGCCGACTCATCACGTACCTGTTGTGAGGGAGAGGGAAGGAGTCAACAAGGCATGTGATACACAAGCTCTGAAAATAACAAGGTCTTTACTTTAATAATAATTATACTGTATAGCGGGCTATTTTCGAAGCACTAAATTTTCGCGGATTGCCCTAACTAAAATATTTCGAGGATAGTGGTTCAAATGACCACACCCCTACAGTAAACCAATTTTTCGAGGCACTAAATTTTCGTGTTTCTGGGTCATCCTCGAAAATAACCAGCTATACAGTATTTGAGGGGTTGGATGTACAGTATACGTGCCTATAATTATACGTGCCTATAATTATACGAGCCTATAATTATACGTGCCTATAATTATACGTGCCTATAATTATACATGCCTATAATTATACGAGCCTATAATTATACGTGCCTATAATTATACGTGCCTATAATTATGCACCGTAGACCATTATACTCAAAACCAAACTCACGGCAACACTCCTAAACTCAACAATTCCCTTCACCTGTTGGCCAGCTCCAATATTCCCATAGAGTCCCCCTCCTCAATGGGGGCGTGGTCAGTGTACAGGTACTCTAGGAAACTCACAAACGTGTCCAATGAGATATCAGGGATGGATATCTGAGGAGGGAGTTGATTACTTAAATTCTATTGGAATTCGAAAATAGAAATAAACGCATGGTTGCTAAGCAACTACAGTAGGGCATCTCTGTGACTATGTGACTTGCGGGTAGAGCTAGCTTTAAGAATATAACGTACGTAGAATGGAACATGAACACAAAGTACATGCTAACAAACAGAGTCGTCTATTTGGGAGATGCTTCTTGTGTGCTGAATTCTCTGATTCTAGGAATAATAAATTCAATTTTTCGAAAGAAGTGAGGCAATAATTAATTTTTGTGATTAGCTATCTGTCGCTATGACAACCTACCTCGTTAGCTGCACTCTCTTGGAAGGCTCCAGACAACATGGCCGACATGACCTCACATCGTGTGGTCAGTACTAGTCGATGGGCGGGGACAACCACACCCTCCACCAGGAAACACACGTCAGAGAACAATCTCTGTGTGGGTGTGTGTGGGTGTGTGGTGTGTGTGGGTGTGTGGTGTGTGTGTGTGTGGTGGTGATAAACATACGTCTTTGCTTCTATCGAGCAATGTATTTTAAATGGATCTCCCTAAAGATGATATATCTGGACTCAAAAATCAGTTAATCATGAAAGTAAGATGCACAGGCAAGTACGAGATAACCAGCACAAAAATGGCATACCTTGTTGAGAAATAGTTGCTTAGTGACACTGGCATGTCGATCATTCAACCACGTTATAATTTTCTGATTAAGAAACTCCTCCCCTTTACGAGCATTCTCACACATGAGCTCCAACTCGGACAAATTCAGCAGCTGAGAAATCTTGATTGTTTCGCTGAAACCTTCGCTCTCTTTGTCTAGTTCCACCACTCCAGTGTAGAGGAACGTTAGGGCACGAGATAGCGCCAGCTCCATCACCACAGAGGGGTCAAAGGTCATCTCTGTCACCTGCTTACCGTCCGAGTCAGGTCTATAGCAAACAAAAATCACAAATAATAAACAGACCGTTTTTAGAAAAAAATTTGTCATTACAACAAAATAAATGTTATTTATACAAAGTGTGGTGTACAATTACAGTGGAACCTCTGTTAACAACCACCTCCGAATAAAGGCCAGCTGTTATATAACGGCCATCAGGCACTCAGGTACCAAATGAACAGTTTGTGTACAAAACAACCTCTCAACAAAGGCCACCTCTGTATAGTGGCCAAAACATTATTCCCCAAAGGTGTCCGTTATAGAGGGTTCCACTGTACCTTTCATCAATGTGGAGCATTCCCTCCAGCTGCCCCGAGTTGACCATCTCCATGGTAACCATCTTTAGTTGTGCCTTGTCCCAGCCATCACACAGACTATCAACCTGGAGGAGGTGGGAGAGTGGACACAAAGCCATCGCTTAATTGGAACACTGTACTATACAGAGCACTCGGTACTTCACGTCTCACAACCATACTGGAATGATACAGTGTTTGAGCCTATAGCAGCAACTACCAGAATTATACAGAGGAAAATAAGATTTGAACGTTATGACGAGGCTTTAAGAACGGTATATAGTGGTGGCATGCACTCGAACAGCAACTGGAATAAATATGAGAAATATTAGTTATTAAGTCTCCATAGCATGTGTTTGGACCTGTGTTAGCAGGCCACCTCTTTACTACAGCCACTGTTGGTCTGCCCAGGAGTGACCATCATAGATGTGTGGTGTCCACAGTACTTGCCGAGATACGCAGGAACTAAATAGACAAACTTCACCTTAACTTCCTGAGTCACTCCAAGCAGCTGTCTAAACAGATCTGAAGCAGACGCCAACACATAGCGATGGGCATGATACGTCTTGCCCTCCAGTCTCAAGACCACGTCCGAATGAGATGGGTTGTTTATCATTTTTGCCCGATCAGAGGAAAACGTTGAACTTTGGACTTTTATTGTGGGCGCTTTTTTATGGTCTGGTAGTTGAGGGGGCGGGGAGGGTCCGCTGACATTTGTTGAAAATGATTGGTCGGATGATTGGGAGCGCCTGTACAGAGAGTTACAAGGTGACAATAATGTAAACCAGATTTGACTAATGCAGTGAAACCTGTCTATATAGTGGTCACCAACAGTGGCTGTACTAATAATTATACAGGGTGGCCTGCTAAGTAACACAGGTCTAAACACATGCTACAAAAACTTTGAGGCCCATTACCTAGCGATATCGTTTAAGGGGTTATTTTCGAGGCACTAAAATAATGTTTGCAGATAAATAATTATTTTGCGGATCTCATTTTCGAGGATAGAGGTTCAAATGACCACACCCCTAGGCAGCAGTAGAGAGGTCTTTCGATACTGGAAGTAAACGAGCCACTAAACTTTTGAGGTTCGAGGTCAATCCGGAAAAATATAGTGCCTTGAAAACAACCCGCTATACGGCATTATAGAATGCTTAGGATGACCATAAGGACAATACTCCTACTATTTCACCCACCGTTTTCTGCCTACCCTTGTTAGTCCTGCCCTCACACAAAAGTCCATTGCCTCCATCACACCAGCTCCTGTTAGGGCACTTGTCTCATAGTAACCCACCGCTCCTGAGGGGAGGAGGGGGGAGGTCATACGGTTATCAGATACAAATAAATGTCACTTTCATACGTAACATTGGATTAAAACGTGCGTGCTTCTAGAAACTTTTACACACGTTAAATGAAGCATCTTTGAACGGCCATAACTTTAGTTTCGCTGGTGATATGATTTTTTGAAAAAGCTCAGCCAGGTTAATGGGCCCAAGTCTCCATAGCATGTGTTTGGACCTGTGTTAGCAGGCCACCCTCTATAATACAGCCATTGTTGGTATACCCCAGGGTGACCACTAGAGACAGGGTTTCACTCTAGCAGAAATACGGAAGAAATTCCTCACCAAGATCTTTTGCCAGTTGCAGAGCATCTTCACAGGGGACCTCAGTGTAGTCACCATTGACCTCTTGACCTCTGAGGTCACACTGGAGCCCCAGTAGCAGCACAGGTATGTTCGGACAAAAATGACGAACTTCAGGTATCCACCTCTCTTTGATGTTTGCAAATAAGGTTGGATATTTGATGGAAAATGCAACAAGGAAAATGTTCGTATCAGGATAGGAAATTGGGCGGAGCCTATCGTAGTCTTCTCCACCAACTGTAGAGAATTAGCATATGTGATTAAACCAGGAGATGTGTTTCAAGGGTCGAGAGAAAAGATGTTAATTTACATAAATCCATAACTTCACATTATTTGCTCAAAAAGAATCAATATCATGTTTTATATATTACAAGTGCAAACGACATCATACAGGTAGGTACGTACCTGTATCCCATGGCGCCACTCTGACTGGTTTTCCATCGACCATAATTTCGGCGGCATAGCCGCCAAACACAGTGGGGACGTAATCACTGGGGAATGAATTGGTGCTCCATCGTATGAAAAAACATGTTTTACCCACTGCACCATCTCCAACTATGACCACCTTCACGTTTTGCATATTCTAGAAAAAGATCTCAGTTGATCAATGTGTAAATACGTCACATCGTCGATTGCACGGGAGAGAAGCCTTACCTCTGTGAGAAGGATGACTGTGACAAGGTTGTAAGGCAAACTGGTAAAGGGTCTCTACATGTACATAGTAACTTGTACTTTGTACCCGGCGTTTCTAATGTTATGTTGCGGTTGAGATATGACGTCATTACATTCCAATCCTATGAATATCATTATTTTAATACCCCACTACAGAAGTGATAATTCAGTGAAAAGTGATGGAATAAAAATCACACAAAAGTGCATAACACAAACAGAATAACAGTTTGATCCACTTGTCATTAATGAACAGTCAGGAGAGTCCTCGTCTCTTGTGGTTCTTGACAGCTTCCGATGTCCTGGGGGGGGGTCATCTGTAGTAGCGAGGGGATTGTCATGCATGGTGGGAGGTATATAGTACAGTGTCTACCCCCTGGGCAGATCATGGCCATGCAACAGTGGCTGCAATAAAGAGCACTCGTTATAATTATGTTAGCTATGAACACACAGCTTGTTTGCTGCATTACATTACTAGCGATAACAGAATTTGTTCTATTAACAGTCCAAGCATTTGAAAAGGTGACAATACTATAGGCTAGCTATATAGGGACTGAGTAATTAACTAAAATTGATATACTGATATCTAAGAGCGTAAGTCTCATAATAATAGTCTCAGTCTCAAATTGTCAATATGCACTATATAATTATAGTTCAGAGGTCCTTGTATTTCTCAGTTGCCCTGAGCAGCTGCGTCATGATTCCCTTGTCAGTGTACGAATGACCAGCATCGGGAACAATGTGGAACTCTGCCTCAGGCCATCTCTATATAACATGTGAGTGAGTGATTTAAGGTGCATTAAACACAGAAATACTATGAGCTAATAAATATTAAGAATTTGCAAATCGTAGATCTATAAACACATGCACCACATAACAGAGTCCCCATGCATGCATAAAACTACTGTACGTATTTACGAGCTCCTATAGTACAATATATATATATATACCTGCATGTCATATGTATACTCTGACCTTATGCAGTTCCCAGCAGTCTTGAGTGGGGTCACAACATCGTAGCGCCCCTGGATGATGGTACAGGGTATGTGGCGGATGAGCTCCACTCCATCTAACAGTTCCTTGTTGTGAGAGAAGAAGCCACCGTTGACAAAGTAGTGGCTACATATAGTTATACGAGAGAGAGAGAGAGAGAGAGAGAGAGAGAGAGAGAGAGAGAGAGAAGGAGGGAGGG